>NC_056725.1:1519241692-1519244192 GCF_019279795.1 Protopterus annectens | reverse complement strand
GAGGAGTCAGACGGGGAACTAGCAGCTGCTGTGGGTGTGGGCAGCCATAGACGTGCACAATATGGCCTCACACTGGTGAACAGGCAATGTATAGCACACACGCTCACCATCTAAAGGGCTAAAAGTCATCCTACGTACATATATTCAGTGACAATGATGCCAGGCAACACTCACAAGCTGTACTTACCCATGTAATGGCTTTGTATTGCTAGCATCAGAAAGTCAGCTCTGAACTAAAACTCTTGCAACTGCTGGATTTCCAAGATAAGTGTTGAATCTTAAACTAAAAAAGCAGCAACACCTGTGGTCTTAACAGTAAAATAAAACCAAAAACCAACAAACTGTTAGAATGCATAAGGAGCAAACAAAAGTGTCTTTAGTGTAATAAACTTTTAAATGCTGCTTTCATAAAATAACTTCTTCAAAAATACGCATTTCTGAAGAAGTTATTTTATGAAAGCAGCAATTAAAAGTTTATTATGCTAAAGACACTTTCGTTTGACCCTTGTGCATTCTAACAGTTTGTTAGTTTTTAAGTGTTGAACCTAGAATAGAAAAATAAATGTCTAAGAATAAAAATAAATGGCATAACCTTGCATAGTGTTACTTGGTAATTTAAGTGAGTATAAGGTGGGTGACTTTTACAGAAATTACATCAAGATGGTACAACAGTGATTTAGGAGAATACATGTGTCCTCTATCAACTAATAGGCCTTATATCTAAAATGTACAGATTTTCACAAAATGTCCGTAGATTGCCTCATATGTTTGTAATGACAAATCATTAAAGAGTGAAGTTAGAAAATAATGACACACATTCAGTTTCAGGCTTCATATCCCTCAGAACAAACATAAAAATAGTAATGCAAAACCTGTTATTCCATCAACTGTCTAAGTTTATAAGAGCACAAAGTTTAAAATCTCTACCCATTGCTGGGCCTTTGTCACACTATGACTTATGGCTTGGTCCAACTTTGCTGGTCTAAGAGTTTGTGAGGAATGTACACATTATAAAAACCTGTAAGAAAGCATTACAATTTGCAAAACAGCATTACAAGATACATATACTAAGCACTAGGTCAGCTATGCACCCTGACCATCACACAAAAGACATATGTATCCCTGAATCCAAAAGATACAAAAGAAAACAAGGATATAGCACAGATCATCATTTGGACAGGGTGTTTGGGGAGGGGGGGGGGCAGAAGACCTAAGCTGACACAAAAGGTAGTAAGTGTGTGTGAGTTAGAAAGAGAAACAGGCAGACGTGGATAAAGTATCAAATGGTCACTGAGACACAATGAGTTTTAAGCCTCATCCCTTATCCATGTAACTGTTATGTGTGTGTCTGTGTGTATGTGTGTGTGTGTGTGTGTGTGTGTGTGTGTGTGTGTGTGTGTGTGTGTGTGTGTGTATGGGCATTCCAGTTGAAATTGGTGTGTGAGAGTCTGCAAGAACACAGCAAAGCTATGTGCTAGCGCTACATCCTGGTATGTTGGACAGGTGTGAGTTATGCATGGTAGAGGTGACAGTTCATCATCGTCTCCCTGTCCCTGAGAACTGGTTCTGCCAGGAGCTGCAATTATACATCCACACCCATGGTCAGATGCACTGCTGCTACCTGAACATGCCAGATATCTGCTGGATGAGCTCTCCTCATGAGGATGCCCAGGACCATAACCCTGTGGCCTGCCACATCTGGGTGTGGACACCTCAACCACTGATGGAGCAGTGGAAGTAGTGCCACTATGGGAGCATGACTGGGCATGGCAACATCAGATGATGTGGTTGAACTACACCCACTGTTCTCCTCCCAGTAGACATTCCATCACAGACATCACCTGTTCCAACATGTCATTCATCTGATCCATTGAATCGGCAACATGGTGGAGGCAGTCATGCATGTCAGCCTCTGCCACATCTACAATCCTAAGCATTTCCTTAAAGGCTTTATTGGAATGTGCCTGTGCCTCCATGACAGCCCTAAACATATGTCAAGTGCCATGAAAAGGCACACCAGGATTATATGGAGGATGAACAGCAGACCTTGTCCGAACACCACTAATAACCCTTCTGCATGACACCTCACACACAGTTTGGCTATCGCCAGAGTCACCAGGCACTGAAGCCAAGCCACAGCAACCACACTACCCTGATCAAATGTCTCACCCTCCACCTGTTCAATATCTGAGGTTTCACTGGAATGTGTTTGCATAGGCCTACTGGCTGTGTCTGACAGAATTAAAGGGGATTCTTGAATGTCAACTTCAATGACAGATTCAAGCCCTGCACCCCACAGCTGTGCCTGTGTTTGGCCACCATCATCATCAGCATCTGCCAATATTCTGACATCAGGTGGTAAGAGTCCTACACTTACACTCTCAAGATCACCTGTGATAATAAGCGACAATCACAGGAAATAAATTAATAGCTACACTGCTACAGTTTAATATATGCTAGCAAAGTAACACTGGTGCTCCTATTACAGCTGGTACAGCAA
>NC_056725.1:1518919192-1518929192 GCF_019279795.1 Protopterus annectens | reverse complement strand
GCATTGTGCTGTCTTTGTTTATATAGATACATCCCCTAATGACTTGTCTACACATACATGGTAGGCTAAAAGCTTGAACTTATCAGTATGGTGAGATAGATCAGTAGAAACTAGCATGGTGAGATCAGTAGAAACTAGCATGGTGAGATCAGTAGAAACTAGTATAATGTCCAAGGGCACAGAAATGAAAATGATAGGTGTAATATTATTATACACATCATCAGCATATTTTAGCTGACCATAGAAATGCAGTCGGTAGTGTTTTAGAATGATTTGTTATTCCTTCAAGAAAGTTAGCATAAACTTAATTACATTTCCAGCAGTGATGTTGGGTATCTAACCACAAACAGTTTATGCAGGGCTAGATCTGGCACAAACTGGCTGACAGATGACTGAGGAACAGGCAGTCAGAGAATATGAGAAAACATTAATACAGCAGACGCATTGCCCATCTGGCGGCTGCAAAATCAGATACTGTACTTTATATTGAATGAGGGAAAGAAGCATAATGCTAGACTAACATAACATCTGGACTGTAAGAAAAGAAAGTGGCCACATTCTTACTATTGGAGACTTAGTGTAGCATGTCTAACACACAGCTATCTTTCACTGAATACACTTCCATGACCAAGAACCCACTCAGTCTGGAGTTCCATTAGATACTGCTCTTCCATCCTATTCACTTTGTCGGCTACACTGCATACAATTATACTACATATTGCATAAGTGCTAAAGTGTTATTTTTGTTTCTACATGCACACAAGTAATCTTCTGAAGTAATAAAAATGTATATTACACAATCAAAGCAACCCATTGTGAGGACATTCGCAACATATACGATTACTGACACAGGAAGCATTAATCATGTCCTCTTACTAATTATTTGGAATTATGATAATAAGTGGAATCACAACTCTGACTCTTACTGTGTGTGTGTGTGTGTGTGTGTGTGTGTGTGTGTGTGTGTGTGTGTGTGTGTGTGTGTGTGTGTGTGTGTGTGTGTGTGTGTGTGTGTGTGCGTGTGTGTGTGTGTGTGTGTGTGTGTGTGTGTGTGTGTGTGTATGTGTGTGTGTGTGTGTATGTGTGCGTGTTTAAAATAGACTAACCCTTAAGTATATGCACACTCTACGGCAGTAGTATACGCACACTATACGGTAATAGTTTATGCACACTATATGGCAGTTGTATATGCACACTATATAGAAGTAGTATATGCACATTATACGGCAGTAGTATATGCAAACTATATGGCAATACTATATGCACACTATACGGCAGTAGTATATGCTACACTATACGGCAGTAGTATATGCACACTAGGCAGTTGTACATGCATACTATACGGCAGTAGTATATGCACACTATACAGTAGTAGTATATACACACTATATGGCAATAGTATATGCACACTATACGGCAATAGTATATGCACACTATATGGCAGTAGTATATGCACACTATACGGCAGTAGTATATGCACACTAGGTAGTTCTATATGCATACTATATGGCAGTAGTATATGCACACTATACATTAGTAGTATATGCACATTATATGGCAATAGTATATGCACCCTATATGGCAATAGTATATGCACACTACACGGCAGTAGTATATGCTTACTACATGGCAATAGTATATGCACACTATACGGCAGTAGTATATGCACACTGTATGACAGTTGTATATGCATACTATATGGCAGTAGTATATGCACACTATACAGCAGTAGTATATGCACACTATTTGGCAATAGTATATGCACATTATACGGCAGTAGTATATGCACACTATACGACAGTAGTATATGCATACTATACGGCAGTAGTATATGCACACTATACAGCAGTAGTATATGCACACTATATGACAATAGTATATGCACACTATATGGCTGTAGTATATGCACACTATATGGCAGTTGTATATGTACACCATATGGCAGTAGTATATGCACACTATACGGCAGTAGTATATGCGAACTATATGGCAGTTGTATATGCACACCGTATGGCAGTAGTATATGCGCACTATATGGCAATAAAATATGCACACTGTATGACAGTACACACACACACACACACACACACACACACACACACACACACACACACACACACACACACACACACACACACACACACACAACCACACACACAATACATTCACTGAAACAAATATACAGAGCAAGTGGTAATTCTGAACCATGCCATTTCACCTGTTTACAGGTATTTAGAATGTGGGTGGAAACCAAAGCTCCAGTAAAAATAGCACAATGAGGATTTTGCAAACTCCACACAATAGGCAACCTAGTTGGGAGCTAAACTGGAAAACCAAGTTTTGTGAAGCAAAATGGCAACCTTTCACCATTGTGCCACCCTTATTATACAGCCACATCCTATGAGCAGACAATTATATTGCTCTTCTAAATACACCTCTGACAAGCTAGTTGGCATCCAGCCTTTCTTGAATCCCATAAACCAGGTGAAAAGGTACTGAATGAAATCTGATTGAAACCTAGCTCTGCCTTCACTTTAAATATATTCATTGGCTAAAATACTTGTCTGACAGACTAGACAGAAGGAGAATTGAGAAGTTAATATCTATGGTAACTTATTTTTATTACTATAGACCTATTGTTCATTGTTGACATGTCCGTCTTATTACTGCAGGCCATCTTTTTTTTTTCAAATAGAAATTTTATTCATTTTGCTATATAGCCATATCACAAACAACTGCAGTTTGGAAATGAATATTAATACAGAAGGGAACATACAATTATTAATTATATACAATATGTACAACAGTGCTACTTAGGGATAATGCAACCCCTGAAGATAAACTTAGTAAAAAAAAAAAACATATATGGGGGGGGGGGTAGGTACTGTAACTTCACAGAATGTGTTACTCTTCATTTAAGACATAGATATGAGATAGGATAGAAAACATTTATACTTATCTTGCACCACAAAAATGAGAGGAATATGGGGAAAAAAGTAATTAAAGGAAAAAAAGAAATGTAAAAAGGAAGAGCTTTTAGTAGTATTGTACCAGCTCAGAATACCAGTAGTTAGTTGTCAGCCAAAAGCTTGAATATGAAATTCCAGAATTTCTAGAAGTAGATACGTTTATACAAATTTGTTATTAAAAGCTTTTGTGAAGTAATGTATTTGACAGCCATATTCCTAAACCCTTTCCAAGACATCTTAGAGCGATCTAGACAGTGTTTGGAGATGTAGAATTTAACTAATAAGCAAAGTGTTATTAAGATATGAAATCTTAATTTTGATATTTTAAGATTAGTAATGTGTAATAATGTCATCTCCCACGAGAGGGTTGATTTGCGGTAACCCATCTTGACAAGTCTCACCTTGAGAGAGCACCAAATACAGTGAGAGTATCAGCAAAACCATATTATATGTAGGATATCAGCATGGGGGTAGGAGCAGCAGGGACATGCAGGAGATACATTTGGGTTAAATTTATTTAAATGTATGGGAGTGTAGTATAAATTATTATTAATCATAAATTGTGTATAGGTAAGCTTTTTAAACAGGGAGAATAGAAGTGCGGATTTAATGGCTGATATCTTTTGTTCTTCTAATAAGATAGACCCTTGTTGATCCCAGTAGTCCACGTATACCATCTTATCTTGATATTGAATTGTATTTACGGACTTATAAGAGAAGGACAGCATGTTCTTCTTACTTGCTAAGATCTGCAGTAATTTAGATACCTGGCTGAAGTCAGAGTCAGCAATAGTGAGATCTTGAAGTAGGGATGCAATCATTTCCCTAATTTGCCACAGAATTATGATGTATTTTTTAGATAAGTTCAAGGTAACTCACAGTTCTAGGTACGTGGAAGCTTTATGTTTATGTATGTCCCAGAGTATGTAGTCTTTTATTAGAGGTTAATCAACAAGGTTAATCATGTTATTATTCAGTTTGATATTAGGGTTTAAGTGGATTAGTTGGAATAGAAGGAGAACTTTTTCTAGTTTCAGGGATTTAAAAATCTCTTGGAAGGATTTGATTTTACCCTTTAAGATGTGGTGTAACTTTAACTTCCTAAGAGTTAGTGGGTCTAAGAAGGGGAGAGTATTTGTATTCAAATTGTTTTCCAGAGCATGATTATACCACATTTTTACCCAAAAGAGAGTCCACATTTGGTTGTACAGATGGTAGTTGACAATTGTAATTAATCTGTTGGCATGTAGGATTCTATAGTAGAGTTGAAGGTCTGGCATGCCCAGACCTCCCCTAGATTTTGGGAAAATAAGTCTTTGGTATGACACCCTTACCGACTTTGGATGCCAGATGAACTTTGCAAGAGCTTTATGAATTTTATTAAAGAATGCATTGGGAATGGAGGAGAGAGATACATAAAAGTGACAAAAAAGCTTTGGTAGGATGTTCATTTTAATGATAGATGTTTTAGATAGTAAAGGCAATTTCATCTGTTGCCATCTGGACAAGTCCTGGGAAAGTATTGACCATGTTTTGGATAAGCTGGAATGTAATGTAGAGGAGGAGGAGTGGTCATAGCAAATCCTAGATATTTACAAGAGTATGTCATGTTAAAGGGAGAGTCTAGAAAGAGGTTTTCTCTATGAGCTGCAGGGTTGATCGGGAATATATAGGATTTGTTTAGATTAATTTTATAATCAGAAATGTGAGCAAATGTACTGCAGGCCATCTTTCCAAACATCTTATGCAAGTCTTTTTTACTGATAATAATTTGGAGAATAATTAATTGTAGTAGAAATAATTGCTGATGACCACTACAAACCTTATTTAACCTTCATTTGCATAACATTGCATAACAAAGACTCCACCTTTACCACCTGTCATCTAACTAATCTACCTAAAATGTGTCTCCCTTCTAACAGTAAAGTCTGTCCTAAACCACCCTTCCAGCATTACATTTACAGCTTCACCTTTCAAACTGAATAGCTTCTCTTAGCTCACCCAGTTACAGATGTTATCAGTTATTTACTACCATTATCATTTTGATGTATTATGTAAAGTATCCTGCTCTGTATCTGGATACATGATTTACTACTATGATGGTTTTGATGTATTATGTAAAGTATCCTGCTCTGTATCTGGGAAAATGATTTACTACCATTATGGTTTTGATGTATTATGTAAAGTATCCTGCTCTGTATTTGGGAAATGACGTAAAAGGGAAAATGTCCTATGTCTGTGATTGTGAAATTGTAATCGATAATACTTATGTTGTATGTGCTTTGTTATGTCTGGAGAGTTTATCCCCAGGCCTCTGCTGAAAAAGGACTTTTGTCCAGTCAGACTTTCCCGGTACCTAAATGTAAAATAAATAAATAAATACATTTCCACTGATCACGTCCAAGTGGTCCTTCAAGATATCCTAATTAATATAACTAATACGAGCAAACTTTGAACAGAAACCAGATGATTATAGGTATAAAAGGCAGCGCAACATCTTCAATAAGTACAATCTAATAAAAAAGGCATCAGAAGCAACTAGGCCTTGTCACCTGATAGGTTCTTAGGCTTGCGCATAACAAAGACCAGAAGATGTTGGTTACTTTTCAGTAAAGTTATGCGCAGAGAAAACTAAGTGGCACTTGTCTATCGAGTAAATCACCCTCCTCTGCCTTTCCACCCTTCCTAGCCTACCCCAGTGTGTCTTCTTGTTTCTAGGATCAGAGACCCATGAAGTTTTGCTTGTTCAGGCAAAGGCTGACAGAGTGGACCAATTTAAAATGCTGACTATGAGGACTTTAGCAGTCTCCTCAAAGAGATTTTAAATAATTTATTTCCACTTATTACTATGGCATCACAGGGAAGGATGCAAACCCTTGCTGACCCAAGTCTCAGATAAATGGATCATTCCATTTATTGAGAATTGATTGCCTGAATACTACGTTTCGCAGAGCAAAACATTCCACAGATTATTTTACTGCTATAGGATCATGACAGAGTTCATAATATTTACCAGTATTTTGTAGCCATCTGTTCTTCCCTTCATCCCCATGAGGGGTTCTGCACCCATACTCACAATCACTAAGTACAGTACCTTTCAGATTACTCCACCATGTTCAAAAGGGCAAAATTGTATGCTATTTTTGTCTCAGATGGGGTGACCCCAGAATTAACATATCTCTAGTCTGGGGAGGGGGTAGGTTCAGAGCTCAATATCAAGGTTTGCAAAAACACTTATAACTAATTTGTAGTCTTTCTCTATCTCATAATAGAAAATCTGATGCATGGGCTAAAAATAGGACTATGCAAGCTAGCAGTAATGTGCATACTTCATGAGACAGGAAGGATCATGTACTTCAGAAAGTCCTGCAAAAAAGCTCAGGCTGAAAAATAATGCAACTTGACCTTTGGATGAGACATTAAATCGAGGTGCCATCTTCTTGAGTTGGTGTTAACCAAAAGCACTTATCAAAAACAGTGGGGGAGGTTCCTGTTACCCTGGCCAAATTTACCTTAGTGGTATAAATACCACTCCTCTGAAAAGAGGCCACTTGCCTGGTAAGACTAATTTAGTCATCAAAGGATAAATAAAAGAAATTTTAATGAAAATTATCTTCAACACGACAGCAGTCCCAGAGTATCTTGACATGCACTGAATACTTCTGTGCACATAAAACAAAAATTGCAACGTCTGTATTAACATTACCACTGGTCCATTCCCCATCTATGAGGATGCAAGAGACATTTTAGCCACCATCTTCAGCCTCCTTTCCTTGCTGGTATCATTACCCTCAAAGGCTGATAAATGCATGCCTGGTTTTCCACTAGTTTAATGTGAAGTTTTCCACTAGCTTAAACTGGAAAAGATATCAAATTACAACTCATATGAACATTTTTATTTATTTATCCTTTGCTGACTGGGTTAGTCCCAGTATTTTGCATAAGTAACAGGGAGGTGACATTTTTAACTTTCGCGTGTTCTGTTATTCGTTGTTTCCTCACAGGTGAATCTACTACATTAGACCTATGTTAATCCTTTTAACATTGTATAAAACTGTATCTGAATCTCTTCTGGTATTTCACCTGCATCAAAACTTTTTTTGTTATATGTCTGAATCATGCTTGATAGCTGTAATTTTCAGTTTGGATATCAGACTTCATTAAAAAAGTATATAATTCCTGCATTTTAAAAATGTCAAATTCAAAGGCACGTTTCTGAAGATGCTGTAATACATACTACTGTTTTTTTCACAAAACACTGTACTTCAGAAAACTGTGAAAAACAAAGTAACGATATAATTCCAAAATCAATATTCTGTCCTCAAATGTAGGGATATATATATATATATATATATATATATATATATATATATATATATATATATATATATATATATATATATATATATATATACACACACACACACACACACACACACACACACACAGTGAGAGAGAGAGAGACAGAGAGAATCACACTTTCCAGCCAGTACAACAAAATGCACTACAGATTGACTTTGAAACATTCACTTATTCAGTTTCAATCTAACCATATTAAGGGAGCGTTCATTAAAAAAATACAGCCATGCATTTTGTCATCAAAGGACAGACACCGATGTAACTGATTATCTACAAATTAGTGGAAATTAAAGCCTTTCAGCAAACACTCTCTTGTGGCAACATATAGCTTTACTTAAGTAAACAAGGGTTTCTCAGAAAAATGAACAGATTAGATGAATCTAAAATTGTTTCAAGCATTTTTTCATTTTTACATTTGTCTACACTGAAAGTCAAGCTCATTGTTAGAAGAGCATTCTTGGAGCATGACGTTAATCACATCTGTAAGAGCAATTTTTAGTTACATTCATTTCTCTCAGGACTACTTTGGCTTGTGTAACACAAATGTGAATAACATACAACTTAATTGAAAACAATAAATCACAAACATCCCGCAAAAGCTAAGTATCAGACAAAACAAGTTCAACCTGCATATTTGATGTGCAGCCTATGTCATTAACTACAGTTTAGGGAATATTGTAAAAGAATTGGGAAGAAGGCGCTATTAAAACATTGTAAAATGAACAGCAGTTCTGCTGACGGTAGACTTTGCAATGTTTGATATAAATACTTACAGGTACTATTTAACTAGTCTGTAGTTTGTCACCCTTCAGAAAGAGCATATTCATTTAAGTGCATGTTTTTGATATATAAGTGAACACACAAACTCATGCACACACAACCCCCCATGCACACACACACACACACACACACACACACACACACACACACACACACACACACACTCACACGCACGCACACACACACACACACACACACACACACACACACACACACACATGCACACACACTCACACACGTGCACAGTCACACACATGCACACAGTCACACACACATACACTCATACACGTATGTGTCTGTGTGAGTGTGCACATGCATGCATATATATATATATATATATATATATATATATATATATATATATATATATATATAGATATAAACCCCCATACACACACACAAAATAAAACTGTATTTTTCTGTCATATTTTGATCTGGACTACACAATTTTCCTATACTTAATGATAGTGGCTTGCATTCAGAAAGACCATTACTCGTATGTTCAGTTCATTAAATTAACATTCAGTAATTGTTGCTTTGATAAACTGAATGCACCTATTGCAAGTGGGGTTCCATGGCAGACTGATGAAAACTATGTCCTTGACAACCATGTTGATTGCAAGAAAAAGACTGACTTGTACTTTTTTTTTCTGTAGGGCTCTCCCAATTCCAAGGACTTGGCTCAGTATACCCCCAAGCTTAATATAATCAGTTTCAACCTCAGTGTTTCTTGGGTAAGTATAAATCCTAACCACATGACCTCCTCCTGATGAATGCATATTATTGCAAGTTCATATTGTTGAGCATCCA
This sequence comes from Protopterus annectens, assembly GCF_019279795.1. Taxonomy (NCBI): domain Eukaryota; kingdom Metazoa; phylum Chordata; order Ceratodontiformes; family Protopteridae; genus Protopterus; species Protopterus annectens. The sequence continues at coordinate 1,518,920,274 of NC_056725.1, read as the reverse complement.
GCAGTTTTCTCTTGCCAAAGTTTCTTATATTCTGTTTTAAAATGAAAAATACATAATGTGCATACTCTGTTGTAGTTGCAAAACTATGCTAGGCTACAATTTTCCAGACTGTCAAATGTCTTAGATAGTTTAGACATAATTTTTAGTTGAAAATTACTATAGTCTTTTGACATATAGAAACAGAGAAATATAAATTCCAGCAGCAGATAATAAATACCTCAATCCTGTAGCTTCTTCCAACACACCATAGTTGCAATGTCTTGTCTTCTAAATAAGATACAGATTCTGCTTAAGCAAACTATTAATTTCTTTGTTTTCACCCACATTTAGTGTCACCTTATGCCTATTTATTGAATATTCACTGATTTTGATTATAGCAGCTTCTTAGGAGGACAGTTTTAATTATCCATCTCTCTTTCTGTGGAAAAAAATTCCAGATGAAGTTATGTTCTAATAAAGGAACAAAAGCGAGCTCAATCTATGTGTTCAGTCTCATTTAATATACCTTTCAAGGTCGTTTTTATTATTTATTTTTCATATGTGAAGATTTTATTTTTAAATAAATATATATATATATATATATATATATATATATATATATATATATATATTTATTGACATTTGATTACCAGAAAAGTCCGCCTGAGAAGCTCATTCTCAGTGGAGGCCTGGAGAGAAAATCCCTAAATTATTATAAAACATTTTAAGAACAATAATTATACAGTCTTCAAAAATAAAACAAAAACACCTGCAATTTAAATATTTATAACAACCTAGACATAATATAAAAATACTGCTTAAGAATCAATACAAGGTGTATGACAGTTATTTAATATTTAGAGAAATTGTAGACAATTTGTAGAGAAATTAAAGCTAAGTTAGTCTAATACAAACATGAATTGCAATATCAATTGAGATGGAAAAAAGGTTTATGGTATATTTAGAGAGGAAGTCAGGGAAGATAATTACATAGCTGTATGGAAGTAAATGAAAAAGGGAGTGTAAGGAGATGTAAGGAATGCAAAGGCACTTTTTCACATTTAGGGATATAGTTTAGTCTGTTTTTGAGCAAGAACAGAGCC
>NC_056725.1:1518831692-1518911692 GCF_019279795.1 Protopterus annectens | reverse complement strand
TACATCATTTGTTCATCCAAGTGTTAAAAGTTATGGTGCAATACAGCCTTGTCTTATGGCTGTGATGTAAAAACAGGGATGTTATTGTGTGTGTGTGTGTGTGTGTGTGTGTGTGTGTGTGTGTGTGTGTGTGTGTGTGTGTGTGTGTGTGTGTGTGTGTGTGTGTGAGCATGTGCCTGTGTGTGCATGCATGTGTGTACACGTGTGCATGTGTGTGTGTATGTGGTGTGTGCATATGAGTGTTTGTATGTACTTTGACATCACTTGATATCACAGCAGTAGGAAAAAAATGTCCCCATCTCTAGGATGCACCATGAAGTCATCTTGGATCTGATTTTATTAAGTTAGGGGTACAGACTTAACAACTCCCTGAATTAATTATGCCTGTGGTGTCCTGCCTCTTTCATAAAAAAAAATGTTCTTACATTTTTCTTCATGAAACATCAATTAAATCAGTGCTATTCATTTAGTTAGTTCAGTTAGTTATCCACTAACTACCTTGATTATAGCAAGCTCAGATGCTCGTAAGCCTAGTACTTATTATACAGCAGGAACTTCTTATTGTAACATTTGTTAATGTCTGTTATGTACTTCACAGATAAAGATTCTAGTTGTCTACTGATGTACTATGTTCTTCATCTGTAAATATGTTGTAAGCAATTGCTATGTAAATTGTTAATCGCTATGTAATCCAATGTAACTACTGTCTGTTTATTTTAACTGTGGAGCTTTTCTCCCCGGGCCTCCGCTGAAAATGGACCTACGTCCAGTCGGACACTCCCGGTCAACAAATGTAAATAAATAAATAAAAATGAATAAATAAAATAGCATTTGTTAGATTGTCGTATGAGGAATTGTACTAGAACATGTTGCATCACAGTTTTAACCTACTGGTTCTTTTACAAAGGAGAGGCATATATACAAATTAAAACAAATTTATTTTAATAATATGTTTATCATATATATATATATATATATATATATATATATATATATATATATATATATATATACATATATATATTACGATTGTCCCTTTATGGACAATGGTTAGTATAATTTTATAATTTCTTCTTTAGCAGCTTATAATGAGGATAAGCATTCTAATGTAATTTTGTTTTTTGTTTTCAAGCCAATATTTATTTTCTTCTTCCCTCTATGTCCCACAGAGTGATATTCTTTTGTGTTTCTTTTTCTTTGAATGATCTGTCTCTACTAACTTAGATATGTATTGCCTGGAATATGGGCTTTTTTGAGAAAATTTTCAGAATATATTTTAAACAGCACATTTTATATTTATTTGTCAACTGGTTATGCCCACATGCATAAGTACCTTTTTAATGGGTTACTTGGGAGCACTGTCTCATTAAATATTCTTTAAGAGTCAACTAGTATGTATAATGGGAGTACTGGAATCAAACCCAGGACTGTAGGATGAATAAAGATCATTAGAAGTACATAGCTTTATCTTCTGCTCTAACCTTCCACACCTTGATGTGCTTTAGCTCTAAGTTCCAGGAAAGGAGCCTTATGGTGTTTCTTACTTTAGCAATTAATATTAATTAAGTTTATTCTTTCTCTGCTGCTGGTATCCCCTTGCTTGGGTGGTCAGTTTCTATCATGATTATCTAAGTTTCCATTTGAAGCCAGGAAAAATAATAAGCTTCACTTGGAAAACATCACAACATTTTCTGACCTCATTGCATTGTAAAATGAATGTCCAGCACATCCTTTTTCAATTTCCTCTCATATCTGCATGTTTTTTTCAGGTGTTCCAGTTTTTAACTCACCTCCCAGAAACATGATAACTGGATATACTAAACCAGTTCAATTATGTAGTGAATACATAAAATAATAGAAGTAAAATAACTTACAACATTCCAAAGATTGTAAGTGCATCATTTACTGTCTCTAGTAGCAACACATGCAACAGTTGTACAGTGAAAGAATGTACCCTCAGTGATATACTTCTAAATAAGTGGCATCAGAATGCACAGTGAAAGGAAAAGTCAAACTGGCATCACACTGTAAAGCATTGTGGGAAGATTTCTTGGCTTTAAAAAAATCATGCAAAGATGCTGACCTTAACATCACGTTTTGGGTTAAACCAAATTATAAAATAATCCTAATACTTTTTTACTGCATACAAAATCAGTATATGAATATTTTTTTTTCAGTTTTCTACTTACTGCTGTCCTTTAAAGATCATTGTTACATAACAACTATGGCTATATGAAATGCAGATACATTTTATTAAAATCATTTAATACAGAATCTTAAAGCATTTTAGCCACTTCATTTCCAAATGTGTATCCATGTGTGTGCATGCGTGTGAATGTGTTTCTATGTATATGTGTGTCTGCGTGAGTGTGTTGGAGCATGTGCAGTGTGAAGAAGTTGGCAAATGACATGGCTATTAGTCTTTAGTTTTGGAATAAATATTTGATTTTATGAAAAATATTAAATCAAAACTGATCTTAGTTTGCCAAGCTAATAATAAAACAGCATTCTCTATTTGAAAGTCGTATATGTTGTTAACAGCAGTAATACAACACAATTTATATATAATTATATGCCCCAGCATGAATTCCCTTTTACCTTAATATTGAAGAGTTATTTATTTCCTTAGTTCTTTCCTTAAAATAACACATATTTCCAAGTCACTTCAGTCATCTGTTATTCATAATAAAGCATGTTTATTGTTAAATTTAAGAAACCTATGACTCCAAGGATTCAAAAAAAGGTCCTATACAACTTTGGCAATCAAACCTGCATCTAGACATAAGTTGCTCATAAAACAGGGATATTGAGTATCTTAAACACAGCAGCGTTTCCCCCAGAGCTGTAAACACTTGCATCTACTAAATTACTTTTGCTTATTCAGCTCTAAGCAGTATATTAGAAGATAACTTGAGGAGTCAGATTGTTCCTTATGGCTCAATCACAGATTCAGCAACAAACAAGTCAGATTACTATATTATTTAAACTCCATGCAGTACAACGTGACTGAAGACTGGAATGTAAGTGTATCATGAAAAGACACAAGAACTTCTAAACTATGAGCAGTTTTCTTCTTCACAGGATCCAGCATAGCTTAAAACCAAGTTAAGTGCTGCAATGATTGTAAAAGCATTGGTTTCAAATGAATTGAGAAAATGCACTATACTTTCACATGGTAATATCACATTTCATTGGAAATTATGAGATTAAAAAGCAGTGTCATCTGTAACCAAAACATCTGTCCTCTTCTCCTGTTTGTGAATATGTAGGATGCACACCTCACTGCATTGTATGAAATTCAGTTTAACAATAATGATCTGCAGACACAGACAGTAAATCCAGTGGCAAACTACCTTTGTAAATGTAGTTATTCATTAGTCAGGTAAGGGAATAGTCCTTCTCAGATCCTGTTCTACCATAGTCTGGCCTCTTTCTCTTCTCACTCCATTCTGCTTCCACCTTCTCTCCATTCCAGCTATTTCCTTTTTTTACATCAGTGACAATCCTGTACCATCTCTAGATCACAAAGTCTCTCCTGATCTCTCCCATTCTCCTGCAGGCATCACATTTGCTGCTACCTCAAAACTCTCTGACCAAACCTCCAGCCTTGCAGCCTAAGTCCCTCAGTGGTTTTCCTTCCTTTTGCATCCAGCCTGCACTTCCATTTATCTTGTCTCATTCTTGCAGCTCTTCCAGTTTCCTTTTTTTTAACTACCTTCTATAGTCGTCATAGAGTCATAGATTCACAGATTCATAGAGTTTATAAGGCACAGTCAGTCAATGGACCACAAGGGTCAAGCTTCAATTCCTCAAGGTGCAACTCATCGATCAACTAACTTTCCTCCATAAGAAATCTGTGTAAGCCAGTTGTACTGGAAGTGATTTCCTTTTTGGGGGAATTTCTTCTGTCTTCAAGTTGGTGTAGTCATGGAGTTGATATATATATATATATATATATATATATATATATATATATATATATATATATATATATATATATATCTGTGTTTGGGGGGGTGGGAAGTTGTAGGGGGGCTTGCCCCCCTGCAAAAGGCAATTAAACTTGTTTTTCAGCAGGGCTTTTTGGCAAATGCAGTTTGGGGATTCCAATCCTTAATGCATTCACTTTCATCCACTAATAGTATAAGCGAACTACAGTCACCTTGCGAATACCTAACCTGACAGGGTACCTCCTGCCTCCAGGAGGACAACAGGAGTCATGCTTAAGATGAATTTACAGGTGCCCATCAAATCATGATCACAATGTGCAACTTCAGTGACTTCATCAATAATGTGTACTAAATTAAGTAAACATAACATCCCCCTACACCCCACGCACCCCTTGCTAATTAAATATACCAACTCTGAGATTGCACTACATTGAACAGAACTGTAAATTTCCCATTCTGCACTGTACAGTGATCTCCATTTAAACCGTTCAAAGTTTCAGAACTTCGGTCTTATGGTTTCGACCATATGAAGTTCAAAGTTTTGAAACTATGAGCTTCCAAAATACAACTATATATATATATATATATATATATATATATATATATATATATATATATACACAATACTTCTTTTGCAAGTTTGTATCTGTCCTCTTTCTCCTTTTTCTCTCCTGTTGTATAGTTTATGAATGTTTAAGTGCTTCTTCTGAAGGTTTCTTACTTCTCTCTTTCCTTCTTTTCTTAATTTGATTTTTCCTTCTACCAATTTCTAAATGATCACCCCACCTTACTTAGGTTCAATCTGTTGATAGGCCTACATCCAGCGTAATACAGATCTCTGTGGTGGACACGGCTTGGTACATTCACAGAAGTCCCATGTCAGGGGTTCCTTTATATTTACATATGTATATTTACATGTCTTGCCCACGTCTTTGAATAGCATACTTTTTAATGCATCATTTTTTTGCATTTTACATTGCAGCAGTATAACACTTCACAGATGAACAGATTCACATTCCTGAAACTGGCATATATTCAATCATACATTTAAATGTCCCTATTGTGTAGTCCTGCATTCGTATCAGTAGCCTACATCATGCCCATTTCTTTTGATATATTTACAGGTAAAAAAAAAAACACTGCTGAATTCGTAACAGTTGGAATTAATTTTCGATGGAGCAATACCTCTCCCCCCTGCCTCCTCCCCAGTCACGCAGGAGACTGTGCTCCCTACATTTCCTTACTTAATATCATCAATTCGGAAGTTTCACCACCTTATAAGAAAGGGAGAAAAAAAATTAACAGGTTTCACAGCCAGTCATATCGTCATGTCAGTGTTTACATTCAGCCATTTTACATTCTGCTAACTAACTTACTCTGCACAGTTCATGGGCTAACAGATTGCAACAAGCGTCAAGTTGCCTGTTAGCCATACTATCATTCTGTGAGTGCCCTCTGTGTGGTGACGCTTAACTGTAAGTATAGGTCATACATCTGGATTTCTTAGACCCAAGTCATTCTTCACATAAAGTAAAACATATAAGGGTTTATACAATGCACTGACATTCTGCGTATGAGGAGAATGGAAGAGTACTTCTAATTGCTGGTGCTGGTTAGGTAAAGCATAGTTTTGCCTTACAGTTCCAAGCAGTGACTTTACATATGGAATTACTGTGGGCTCATTTTGGAGTACAAATGTGAAAACAGAAATATTAGAACTCTTTGCTGAATGCCCCTTCTTCTTTTACCAAACAAGTTGTAAGACTGTGCTCTTGAGTATCACCCACATTTTTCTGACACCCCTCAGAATGTTACCTTGATTCGAACCTAAGTCTGTCTGTCACTTTAACTATAGTGCTCTGTAGACATATGATGCTATCTGTCATAATAATCATGTTGTAATATGGTATACCCCGTGCAATAGCCTGCTTTATTTATACTAGCTAGATAAGGAGTTGACTCTAGAAGGGATTTTTTTCAGACATTACCTCAGACAATGGGATGCTACAGGACACATTTTTACCTATGCAGTATAAAGCACTGATAAAATAAGGATGGCTGCTCTCACATGGTGTCATAGAAGTGCAGATACAGATTACATGATATCTACAATGTATACATGTGTTCTTCATAGCCCATTGTCCTGGGAGTGCTCTTAAACATCAACACATGGCAAGAACATGGAGCAGTCAGTGAAAATGCACCACTGATGAGTGTGCTTTGAGTTGGAGGAAATGTGAGTGTCAGTGGAAAATTTTAAAAGGATCAAGGCACATTTCACCATCACATTTCAGTAAAAACCTCTAGGAATTCTAAACTTCTTGCTTATCACATAAACTGCTTCACTAAACAGTGTCATGCATAAAACAGATATCTCTATGTTTTATTTAATTGTTACATGGACTCCCCTCTGATTTTCTTGGGCTTGCAACCTCCACATGTCAGGGAGGTGAAACTGCAGTACCAACATTAATTTATCAAGCTGCAAGGATATTGAGGCTTCATAAATGAATGAAAGGCTAAATGTCAATACAGCATTCATGGCTGCAGAAAAGCTTGGTGGATGTGCTAGTAATGGCAGCAAGGTATGTCTTACAGTTGTAATAGTAGAATTTTTTTTTTGTCCTCAGTCTTCAATGCCCACAGTCTTGGAAGACACTTTTTTTGGTCATCAACTTTGGTTTGCAAGAGCACCAATCCAGGGGACTGCCCTGGAAGTCACATGAGCGTGCTATAGTACAGGAAATGACGATGTTCAGTGGCAGACTAATAAATGTTTCCAAAGTGTCTGTTGTAGGATGATTAAGATCACATTGTTTGAGATTTTTCTATATAAAATCAGGGAACTGCCCATTAAGGAATTATTAAAATTCTGAGTTTTTTTTTTTTAAATATGTGAGAGAATTTTAGAGAAGGATAGACTATCTTTTCTTAGAGGCACTGCAATGTCTAGCAAATATAGAGGGTTTTCTTGGAGACCTCAGATTAACTTGGGTCTGTGTTATCAATGATAAGCTATGACCAAATATTGATTAGTAAATGGTATTTGCTAGATATTATAGGGATGAATGAAGCCATATCATATAATGTGAGCTCCTCTGTGCATAGATCGATAAGTTAAAGTTGCACTCTGCCACTTAAGGAGATGTTATTATGTGTTTCAGCCCTATTAAGATAACAGTTGCATGGTAAGAAATAATATGGAATTGATGCGCTCATGACTATGCAGGTTTGCAGAGGGATTCTGGAGTTGTCTGCTACATGAGGAAGAGGGATTGTAAAGGTTAAAAAGGTTATGTTTCATTGCCTTAAAAATTGGATGCTGAACAAGCATTTTGATGGCATCATAGCTGAGGGAAATTTGAAAAAGGCTTCTTTACCAGGGGAATTTGAAAAATTATAAACTATACACAATACAATAATATGTCACTTCAGTTTAACAAATTTAAACTGTTAAAGGTTTCTGTGAGTATAACAATTCTATGTATTATTTAATGTTTTGCAGGTCAGTTTTTCAGAAGTGTAAACTCAGGAAATAAACATTTGGTAAGTACTCTGGGGATTATACATTGTACAAATGACTAACTAAAAAATTGTACATAATAATGAGCGCCCTAAAACCCAAAGTACTTCCTGTGGGATGACTTTAATCAATATGCAAGTATCTCTTTTCTTTGTCCAGTGCTGCCATATAGTACACTTTACTGTAACAGCAGAGTTGCTTTCAGTGTTACCATTCTAAATTTTCTGTACAAATAGCATAAGTTCTGACAGTTTAGATATTACTCTTAAAGTATTGTCTTCTGTGGAGACCAGGAAGAGCCTGCAAGAGAAAACTTGTCCTCTGAGTGGCAGATGCCCAAGGTATTGTCTTTTTCAATAACAAATAACTATCAATATGAGAACCTGTGTAACCTGAAACAATGGAGTGTGTGGAAAAGAGTGAGCTTGTAGCTTTTATTAAAAAAAATAGAAAGAAAGAGAAGACAAGATAATTTACAATGTTCAACATCCTTAGTTTGAAAGGAACTGTCCTACACGCAAAATTCTATCTTACAGACAGGGAACCTTGTGCCAAGAAGTACTATAGAAGGTAGCACTCCTCAATTACTTTACGATGGGGGAGCATCAAAAGGAATCCTCCCACTGAGTATCTACTATCAATCCCTCCCCGATACCACTGGGAAGCATCTTTTGGTAGCGCAGAGGTGTTTTCCTTTTGTTTGTTTGTTTTACAATTTAAGTATTTTTCTTCCAACAAACGTGAAAATCTGTAAACCTGACTAAGTAAAGCCTGATGTTTTATGTGTGCCTCTCCCACACATAAGTATAATTTTGACTAATTTGTCAAAACTCATTCATCCTTACCGTAAAACTCCAGCTTCAAAATAATATTCTACGTTCTTCTGTATATTATATCAAAAAACACTGTCCAAGTATTCCTAACTTTTTAAACTCAAAACACTATTGTTGAATACTTAGTCCACGTACTCTTATCACATTCTGCTCAAAACAGAAATATTGTTTAAGTCTTACAACTGTCAGCTAGTATATAGATCTATCAGCCAGGATCTATGCTATGTATTCAAAATCTCACAGACTCATAAGTCCAGCCTGCAATGATCATTGCTACCCTAGTTATAATGGACAACAGAATGATGCAGCGGCAGTTTTAAATGTTGTAACGGATTACCTTACCATGAATGCTTCTTTTTAAGATATAGAAAGTGAGCCATATCCATTTTTATACTATGTTCTCTTACGACTATACCCCAACCTTTAATACTCTGTAGTGTGACTTATACAGCCTAACATTTAGATGAATTAAATATACAAATATACAAAGTAAACCTAATTGTGCTGCTCTTAACATTGTATGTATGTTGTATTTCACTTTATTTATGTGAAAGTAAAAAAATAAATGTTTATTGAATTGGTTCAGTAAAACAAAATGCATGGTATTTGTTGGAATTATTGGTATGTAAGAGACATGAAAGCTAATCCATATGGCAAATAAATGTGTGTACATTCCTGTTAAGGTTTCTCATCTGACAGTATGTATAAAATAGAGTGAATTAAATGGATAGAGAGACCACAGAGACACAACTCTGACCTAAAGTGAAACCTATCATTTCCTTAAAATACTGGCTGCATGGCTGCATGTCCCTTGGAACTCCATCACCAAATAAAGAAGCAAAAATACATAAAAGCATATGAATTATGGATACTTCATGTGAAGTTCATACTGATACACACCTCAGTAAGGGTCAAACATGGAACAATTATCACCAATTTAAAAGCAACCCAGCAAATAAATCATTGGGAAAACAAATAACAAAAAATGGCAACACAAGAGAAAAAAAAAAACAGAAAAGGGGCAATATATGAAATGGTAATGATTATGAATCTTAGTAGAACAGAAGTACATCAGCTCCACAACTATAAGAAATTCAAAAAAAAATAAATAAAATGGTTTTGTGTCTTTTTCAAACTGCTTGTTTGGGTAAGCGCTAGTTCACTCATGACTAAATAGGATTAAGCAAGTATCTGAATATAAACAAGCAAATGAATGATAATTATAATAGTTTGCAACACAGGCATTCAATAAAAATGACATTTGATAAAAATCCATTTAATGGAATGTATTTTGTCATGTGACATACTGAAGTGGCATATGTAATAGCTGATGATGTTACATATACGATGACATTTTAGAGATTTAATGTTACTCTTTTCTTAAGCAGGTCATTGAGAATAGCAGCACAGCAGAACAGTACAATGATAATTAGTAATTTATATGAACTTTCCCATGCTTAAACCATCAGATAATATAATCTGATATCGAGCTGTGAATGAAAAATGGCCCATTGTGACAATAAATTGGTAATTAGTATGAGATACATAGATTTCTATTTTCTGTCTCAGTGATAGTCACAGATAAATTAACTAATCTTAACAATGACAGAATTCTGAAATAGTCCTTTACTAGCTTGCATCGAGGATAGTAAAAATGAGAAGATGAACTGCAGTTTGTTTTTTATCAATATAACTCTTCAGGGAATTGAATAATATTACTGTTTCAGTCTAAAACTGATGAACACACACACACACACACACACACACACACACACACACACACACACACACACACACACACACGTACACACACAACACACATGCTTGCACGCACGCACGCACGCACGCACACACACACACACACACACACACACACACACACACGTACACACACAGTTACACACACAACATGCATGTGTGCGTACACACACACACACACACACACACACACACACACAAAACTTCAAATTATTTACACTAAAAAGTTTAAGTTAATCTGTAAACTGCAGGCACAAATCTAGATAAACCAGTGGTTCAGCATATGTAGCAGATATATAGTTATTAACCTCTTTACCGTTAAAGGTCTTCAAGAAAGTTTCACCATTAATCCTTTTTTAGTTATGATGCTCTTAATAACATAAAAAGGACCGTATAACCAAAAAGGCTTTTCTCAGCTTATCTCTGCATCCACACACCTTAATAAGACAACCAACTCAGCATCTGTTATAGACTGGATTTTAGTCTCCAGTACCAACCACCACCCAAAAACTCTTTCTGGCTCTATCAGTGACCATTCTCCTACTAGTATCAAGAAATACACCTCCCATCTACACAAACCTTTAAAAATCAAAGAATGACATAACTTCTCAAACTTACACCCTGAAGTTTGCAATAATCAGCTCTCTGCCATCAACTGGTCTTTCCTATCTCAACTGCCCCTAGATAAATCAGCTCTCAAATTCAGTTCCATATGTCTTAATATATTAAACTCTCTTGCCCCACTCTGCAAAGTTAGAGTAAAATCTCTTACCTGCCCCTAGCTATCCCAGACTGCATGCACTCCCATGGAAAAGAGAAACAAAGCTTGGAAACTTTGGACCAAAACTAAATTATACACCCATCTCCAAACTTTCATAACCTCTCCATAATACATGTCTACCTTGACAAGAAGAATTTTTAACTGAAACCACAAACAGCCTATAAACATAACCCCAAGAAATTCTGGAGCACCATCAATCATATTCTCCACCCTGTTAACCCCAACATTCCTAATCCTTGCCACAACAACACTCTAATAGAATCTGCTTCCCTGCTCAACTCATACTTTATAGATACTATCAGTAATATAATCCCAAATTCAAACTCTACTGACCCTACCTACCTCCCTTCCTTCAAATCCCAATCAAAGCAACTCCTTATCTCTCAAATCTGTATGAACCAACTACATTAAACACCTCCTCAGTAAACTTAAACCCTGATCCCCTTCTGTGGATAACTTACTTCCCCTCTTCCTCAAACTTGCCGCAAACTACATAGCTCTCCCAGTCTCCATTCTTGTCAATCACTCTATATCTGAATCTACTGTCCCATCACTATGGAAGCAGTTTTTTACTATACCTATTCATAAAAGGGGTAACTCTACAAAACTCAGTAACTACCTCCCCATAACTAGTCTATCCCCACTATCAAAAATACTTGAAAAGTGTGTACACAAATAAATCATGGACTATCTGCTCCTAGAAGACCTACTCACCCCCACCCAGTACAGTTTTTGCTCTTACCACAGTACCTCCACTGCCCTGATCTCCTTCTCTGACTCTTTCTCCCTCACTAGAAATAACAATGACCTGGTCGCCAGCCTCTTCCTCAATTTCTCCAATGCCTTTGACACTCTCCCATCCCATCCTCATCTCCCAACTAAGCAACCTCAACCTCTTTCCATCAGCAATCTCCAGGTTCTCCAGCTACCTCTCCAACCATCAACAATCAGTGAAAAGGCAATCTACTCCACCCCCCTTCCTACCTGAATGAATGGGAGGAGCCCCTTAAGGATCAGTCCTCGTCCCCCTACTTTTCAACATCTTCACTAACCATCTCTACACATCCTGTCCTCTCTCCACCCTAATTCAATACACAGATGACTCTACCATAACTACCACTGCTGATACTTTCTCCAACCTTCTCACAGTCACCCAGAATTCCTTTAACCCTGTTGAAAAATGGCCCACTGACAACCAACTTATCCTTAATCTCAAAAAGACCAAGTTTCTTCTATTTCTTCCTAAATCTCTCTCAAACTTAAACCAACTTTTTCTATCACTTCCTCTAAAAGTATCACTATTTATGCTGAACCTCAAACTAAACTCCTCAGGGTCATCATAGATGACCAATGTAAATTCGACCTAGATGCCAACCACCGCATAAAAAGAAATAACCAAAAATTCAGACTTCTATACAGAAATAAAAAGTTCCTTACTAACAACTCTTGTGTCTCTCTAGCTCAGCCTTTTTTACTCCCTAGTCTCCTCTATGGATCATAAATTCTAACTAACTTACAAACCTCCCTACAAACTAAACTCAAAAGCATATACAACAAAATTGTCCTGTTTGCTGCCAATCTGTCCCCTAACTCTCATCACTGTCTCTCTCTCTCTGCATTAAACTAGCTTAAGTTCCCCGACCAGCTCCTTCTCTCTCAATTAACTATAATTCACTGCAGTCTCTACAAACTCTCAGCCTGCCCTAGCATTTCCACTTTGGTCACTCCCTTTGCCCCAACAAGAAACCTCAGGAGCTCTAACCTACAATACTTGAAAATCTCTAAGCCCCCCCAAAAATTGGTCAAAATTTATAAAGTTACTACCCAGCCCTAAACTGGAACAAGCTCCCCTTGAAATAACAACTACACATGAATTCAAAACCACTCAAAACACACCTACTCAACAACTCTACCTGTAACTGTACCACTTAAGTCTTCCTCTGTTACTGCACTCACTGCTCAAACTCCATTTAACTTTTTGACAACTGCCTACTGTCCCACAAATGCCTAACTGTTACGCACTCTACTATTTGCTTGTCAACTGCCGATTCTCTGTCTCAAGAAACCAATTCATCTTATTTGAACCTGTATTTTACTAATCCAGTGCTCTCAGGAGTTACTAGACTTAGCTAATGTCATACTTATGTTAATAAAGTGTACTTAGAGTATTATATGCTTCAAGGAAACATGAAATGTTTGACATAATGTACTGTATTGACACATATGTTCTCTTTGTTAGTATAGTTACTCTTTATCTGTTATTTACTCTTGTGTTTTTGTGGAGCTTATCTTCCCGGGCCTCTGCTAAAAAAGGGCTTTTGCTCAGTCGGACTCTCCTATCAACAAATGTCAAATAAATAATAAATAAATAAATAAATAAATAAATATTCCTAAGAAGTTTTAAGTGGAATATCTTGGGGTAATTATCCACACACTTTCCAAAAATTATGCTTCTCCCTTTACTGGTAATGTAACACACACTATACTATACTATACTATACTATACTATACTATACTATACTATACTATATTTAATAAAAATAATTTTAGATTTTATGTGAAAATCTCTCTCATACAGAAATGTAAAGTTGTTTTAGGAATGATATCATGATATGTGTATACACTTACCAGTTTTGAAAATTTGTTTTATATTTCTTAACCTGCTCAGAGCCAATAACTGTAGTTTCATTTAAAAATTAAAGTTTTTGAAATGTTGCTATTTGACAGTTTCTAAAATTCATTACAATTAAAATCTGATCACACACACACACACACACACACACACACACACACACACACACACACACACACACACACACACACACACACACACCTATATTCTCCAGGCAGGAGATATGGATTCTCAGCCATATCATAGATGCTGTGTGAGCATGGAATGAACTGAAATTACAGTATCTTATATGAATTTATGTTCATCTACCAAATATTCCTTGCTATGAAATTAAAATGACAGGGAATTTTCTGTGAAATATATATTATTTTCACCTGTGATGTTATAGCAAAAGAACAAATATATCATTCTGGCATTTTGTGATTTTTGCCAGCCAATACTCATTATATGTAGATATTTTAAAATGAAGGTCTAAAAACTTAGCAGACTAATTGGATTCTGCTATGAAAGTCAAGGTGCCAAAGGGGCAAAAATAATGCCCAAAATTCAAAAGGACAAAAACTCTTTTTCTACTTAACCTATAGGCATTTTAAGGTTGAAAGAGTGGCAGTTATTGTGAGACTGATGATGCTTGTTGTATACTTAGACTTCCTCAAGATATTTGACATAATCCCTCACAGAGTATTATGGGTAATCTCAGTTTTACATGATTGAGTACATAGGTGAGTATATAAATAATCGGTTGAGGATGACAATCTAGAAGACTAGAGCAGCAGGTTACCAATCTAAGCCTGCTGAGATGTTGAATGGGTCTCTTGGGGCTCAGTGCTAGGTCAACTCCCTAATGGTCTCTTCTTCATAGATATAAGTACACATAGAGAACTGTGGTAAGGGAAATATACTAACTAGTACAAAGTGGTAGATACGGCCTCAACAAGGGATGCAAAAAGTAGGATAGTACAAACAAATCAACATCCTTTTTATTAAAAAGCTTCAACCACAATGCCAAACAGTGTTGTAATCTCAAACTTCATTAAAAAGGTAAGCATTTTGATTGCAATATAATAATGTAATATAATAAAGTATTAAAGAAAGACAATGAAATGTATTTATTGGAGGCAATAAATGAATCACTGTGTTACAATCAGTTTCAGGAAAACCTGCTCTGTAGCACAGCTGTTAAAGGTACATCCAAATTTTTGGGAAGTTATTGTACCTGTAAATACCTCATTGAGCACACCTATAACTGAAGGCAATGCTACTTTTGACAGACTAAAAACAAAATAACTAATACATTTTGAGAAAGTGCAAAGGTTCAAAGATTCTGAACAAAGCATAAACTACTGTGGTAGATGGCAGGAACTGTTTTTATTCTTTGGACCCTGTATACTTCTTAGAGGGTCATAAGCTTACAAAGCCATATATAGAGGGACATACAATTAGTGTACAAAGCCACGTACAGTCTGACAATATATAAGGATGAATTCCTAGACTGTATGAAAACTCATGCTAATACAAGACCCGCAACTTCTTCCTAAGAAATAACAGATATAATTGAAAAAGTAGAAGATTCACTCCCTAATGATACCAAAAGTCTGAAATGAATTGTCAAGCACGGGAAAGTTAAGAATCTCATTAACCATGTTCAAAAACAGCAGTTTTAACTACATGGGCAACAGAAAATTTTAGCACACGGTAACAGCTTTCAGTCTTCTTAAAAGCTAATAGCTCTTCAAAAGCTATAAACATATGAGAACTCAAGGTATCAGAAAGAAACCTGAGTGTGTTGTAATCGATTTGTTCATGGGGTAGTCTTCTCCTAAGAGAGGCTTGTGGCAAAATATTGTACAGTGCATTCTGATATTCACATTATATTATTTTATTGCTGCCTTGTTGTGCGAGATATTGTCTGACCTATTGTAGTGATAGTAATGAGTCACCACACCTTTGTGTTATAGTCTTTCTTTCCACATTTAATCTATGTTGCATTGTCACTACACCTGACCTGCTTGTGCTTCCAGTAATAGCAGGCATACATTTACTTATGTGCTGTACACAGACATGCTTTCAAGGACCCACTTGTAAATGAGTTTGGTTGGTACAGTTTTCCTGTAACTGAACCTGCAGTTGGTGTTCAAGCAGGCAAGCAGGGTGCAAGGATGCTAGCCTAAGATTAGCTGATACACTTATAAAGGCCGTATTACCCCCAACGTTACACATCCATCAGTATAGAACATGCCCTTGTTAGTTAAACTGTAAATGCTGCAAATAAAACATGGTAGTAATGCAAAAGGCTCAGGGTATTCGCCAGTGGGAAAACAAATCATGTACATCTGCATCTGATTCCACCAGTTTCAGCCTACATAGTGTTCAATTTGGAACAAGTCATGTCCAAAAGGTTCTCATCATGACAAGTATCTACTTAAACGAAACAAATAAATAAATACATATTTTACTTTATTTTGTAAAGAGGTTAAAGAGCTAATGACAATGATGTGCAAACTTTGGAAACTTGTTGCTATCTGATAGGCTAGCCAATAAATTTTTGTTACAAATCTGATACTCATTTTCTGTAATGCTAAGAGTATATACATAGAGGAAATTAAATCTTCAGTCTTTCTTCTCTGACTGTTTGTCTTTGTGGCAAAGCAGTTTTGTTTATTACATCATAATCTATTACTATGGAAACAACACTAAAATGTGTCTGTTGTGTAACTGTTTAGGCTAGTTTTAATTGGTAAGCTGCAATAGAGAGAGGCCTCTGTTTTTAGGGGGAACTGCGGTCCTTCATCTGGTATAATGACTTGCTCAGTTATGCAGTACATAAGTGGATATTATGGGAATGAAAAGCATATAAATCACTTGTCGTCTGCCATCCTAAACTGCAACATTGCACTCATTCACAAATATTTCATTTTGATTTTCTCAGGAAAACAGCAACAGCAGGATTTATATGAAACATATGTTGTTTTTCAGGTGACTGCTCAGTATGTAGAAAGAAGCTAGAAAAGTTATTTATTTTTTTACTGTAACAAAGTGCTGTTTTTAATAGAAAATACCTGCAAAATTATTGAGCTTGACATCTTTGCAGAATTGTTCTAAGATGGGCTACCAGATCAACTCTGATTCAACCTTTATTTTTTCACTGAACGTTTAAATGTAATATTGTTTGAATTAGTTGCACCCTAGCTACAGTTTTCTGAATCTGTACCATTCCTTCATCCTCTTAATCTACCTCTCATTAAAATTGCTATTAAATATGCCACATTTGTCCCATTTGGTGCACATTCTAAGAAATAAAACTCTACATTTTAGAGATGGGAAGCTGAGAGCTCTACCCTTAGGGCTACAGTTAATGTTGGAATGACCTTGTTGTGTAGCATTCAAATTCATAAGCATATTTTCTAGTATTGTAGCTTAGTCTGCTGTAAAAACTCTGTCTGTGCCCTGTTCAATTACTCTTGTCATCTCGTTTCCAGCAGTGAGGTAGAGAACACCCTCCAGTTTGCCTTCATCTGCAAATAGTAATGGGGAAAAAAAGGAAGCAGTGACCATGGCGTAAAACAGCCAGACACATGCATTCCCCAGGTATAACCTATGAGGGTCACTAATACTGGTTCTGTTTGATCTATCTCATGCAGAAGGGAGGATACCCAGTGCAGTAATTCTGTAATAATATCTAATAATGGTGCTGCAAAAGAATGCCTACCAGCTGCCCTCGGATTACTCTGGTTACATACCTGCCATCATAAGGGCCCACTGCAGACAAAGTGCAACCTACATTTTCTATATATTCCTGGGTTCAACACTAGTACAAATCATCAGTTTGTTTATTCCAGAATTTATTTATTTATTTCCTGGGGTAGTGCACTAATCTCAATGGACCATTTGTAGGCACAGCCCGGGTATATATATATATATATATATATATATATATATATATATATATATATTATGTTACAGATAAATTTATATCAACTTCTGTCATTGAAAGCTTGTTTGGAATGTCAAAAGTAAGATTTATTTATTTATTTATTTTGTAAGGATGCAATTCACCTTACCATGGGAAAACTAATCAGTTCCTAATAGATCACAACCTTCTCACCAAATCATACAACCATGAATCAGATGCATATGTCAAAATCATTCCTTTTTGAGTGGCCACACTTACTACCTGAAAATGAAAAAAAAGCAATCAAAATAAAACACATACATGTTTGATAGCAAGCAAGCTTTCCTGTAACCCCCATTGGGATCTGTGCCTCACACACTGGAGCTATTTATATATTACTTAGCCTTAAATCATCCAAACATGGAAAATGAGAAACAACCAACTATTCAGAACAACAATGGAGAGCAGTGTCTCCACCAGGCATAGGCGTGCACCAGCTGTGTGGTGCACGCCTATGCCTGGTAGAGACACTGCCAGGCATAGACGTGCACCAACTGTGTGGTGCACAGTCCTATGCACCACCTTTGCCACTGCTCCCTAATTGAATCACTGGCCTATCCTGTGGGGTAGAACAACCTGAGGGCCCAGGTAGTGCAGGGGCAGCAGAAGTGGTGCTACCAAGTTGTGTCCCTGATGTGCTGAGATGTGGTGCCATAGCCGCTGCATTGGGGGCAGGTGGCTCCCATGGGACAGACCTATCCTGCTGTGCTATGGGAAGAAAAACATAAAGGGTGGGGAGAGAGAGAGAAGAAAAGGGAGAATATTAGCAACATCATAAGTGACATACAAAGCAGTGATACAATTATTTCACTCTATTATGTTACCTTTACTTTAAACAGTACAAACTGTAAACAAACTTTCTTATAACATTTCTGAATACCAAATTGATAACAAATGCACACTTAGTATAGATTTCAGCCAGCAATCCTTGATGTGAACATATATTGCCCATATGTAGGTCCCAATTCTACTAATTACATTTTCCAGCAGGCCATTTCTATCACTGCTTGAGAGGTCTGCAGTTACAGTGCAATAATGATGAAAACTTAACAGTACTTGTTCATTTGGTAATTGTGGTGTTTGAATCCCCAACTGCTGACTACTCTCTACTACCATAGTCTTCTGTGTTCCCAAAGAGTATTGCATGCGTGCTTTCCTTTTACAGTTGCAAGATGTGCGCTCTATTTTGCAGTATTGTATTCATAGGCCTAAGTTCTTGCAGCAATAAATGTGGACAAAGCCATATGTAATTGCGGGCCAAAGTCCAAAAAATAGGGATGACTCTTACATAATTGCTCAAATTTATTAAGGTGATATAGTAGCAGGTTTTGCACTTGCATGACTTTTCCAGTGGGTCTGAGGTCTGAATCAAACATATATGACATTATTTATTGATGTCAGTCCTCAACCCTTATGCAATTATTTAACTGAAAACCACAATTATATCTGTAACTAGATGTACAGCTGACATGTACTACTGCATTACTTGCCAACTAAGCCCATACCTCACAACCTCAAACATGTAGACCAAGTAATAAATACTGGGGATACAAAGGTGCAGGAACAGCAACACATCTTACTTATTCTTCTACAGATCCAGAAAACGTGATACAGAATGAGATTTGCCTTATGGCCTAATGGTTAAGGTGTTTGCCTTTCAAACACAAAGTGCAGCGTTTGAATCTCACAAGGGATAATTGGCTTGGCTTAAAATGGCTCACAAGGTTGGTTATCCTAGCACTAATCTATGAACCTATTAGCACAGATGTTATGAGACATAAATGTCATTTTCTTACTGAAATTCTCAATGCTTTGGCTAAAATTTGCCAGACAAACACACTTTATGAGAAGCAAACCAAAATTATGAGGCAATAATCTGAACATTCTGCAAAACTCGTATAGCTGAGAGATATTAAGAAGCAGTCTTTAACTTTTAATGATACAACAATATTACTGTTTTGATGCACATATACCACATGGTGCTCACATCTGTGCCAATCTACTTTTATGGGCTCTAATATTCAGATCATGATCTGCCTCAGCTGTGAAAAAAAAAACAAAAATACAGAATACCATTATGAATAGTAAGCCTAAATATATGCAACTTTAAACTATTACAAGTAATGTCTGAAAATCATACTTACATATCTGTGGGGTGCCACCAGTCTGACATTCCTCGATCCAATGATCGAGGGTATCCTTCCTTCTCATCCTGAGGTATCATATCGGTAGTGGTTCCTACATTGTTCATCAGTGCGGGGGATACCGGTAGCTCTGGTCAAAACACAGGCCAAAATATTCCATGGTTCTGTCTTTGATTGTGAGCCATGATAGTGCCTCTGCAGGAGCTGGAGCCCATGGTCATTCACTATGAATCCAACAAAAACTTTGGACTCCTGGCCACCCCACCTTTGAGCCCTAAATCTGAAACCCTCTCTGAAAATGCCTTCCATGTCTGTCACAGTGCAAAACCAATGTAGAATGATATTTTCCTGCCAATTGCACATATCACATTTACTCTGAGGGCGTACTTTTTGATTTAGCAACCATTGCAAAAGCTCTGCTTCACTTATCATTGCTCAAACAGAGTGCAATGTGTTTGCACAATCGTAAATAATGCAGAAGTTTGGTAACTAATGAAATTTCTAGTCATTTGAGATACAGGCAATTCTGTATCTGTCAAACCACAAACGAACCAAAAACAGGAACTGCAACTGTACTAAAAATCAGAAAACACCACCAAGCAGTTAACGAAGATGGAAAATCTTGAAAAACTGCAGTTTTTGGGACCTTTGCTCGTGGTGGCGATTTTCCATCTTCGTTAACTGCTTGGTGGTGTTTTCTGATTTTTAATTCTGTATCTGTGTTGGTCCAATGGAAAGTGCATACCAATAAACCTCCAACAATTCATGCACATAAGGCCAGGTGCATGGAAAAAAGACCAATTCATATGCACTAACACAGCAGCCAGCACTCCTCACGCTTAGGTGATTTGACAGTTAATAAATAGCACAATTCCTTACTAAGTAAACATAACTTTATTCTCCCATAACAGCATACCAGTTTCAGCTTAATTAGCATTCATCAGTGCTAATTAACCTTTATGAGTGGCATAGTGCATTAATTTCAATACTGTATATGTCTGTATCACTTGTTTGTTGGGTAGGTGGATTTAGGATTGCTATATTTATAAGCTTAATTTGAAGTTGTCAGCTACAGTCTTGTTGACATTTGAGGTACTGCAGAAATAGAGGTGTAAATGTATTACCCCCTGTTTTACTGTTAAATGTAATATTGTTGCCATTACCTCTTGCTTTACTTAATCCAGGACCATCAGAAATGCAGAGACACAGGCATCCTGCAGATGGTAAGCCTAATACATTTATGTCAGTATTGTAGGTAAATTTCAAGATATCTCCCAATATGTCTTCTCAGGCGTCTTTTATGTATTGCGGTACTGTCTGTAATAGTGACAGCAGTGTGCTTTTGTTAGTATATATTGCAGCATAGTAATGCAGATATTATGTATTCCTGTGTTTCTCCCTTTTTATCACAGATGAGCATGATGGTGAGAGTGTGGGCACTCTGACACCTGATGTCAGTGTCTCAACAGACACTGATGATGATGGTGGCCAAATTAAGGCACAGATGTAGGGTGCAGAGGTTGAATGTGGCACAGAGGTTGACATCCAGTGACCCCCTTCAATTTCCCTGGACACAGCCAGTAGGTCTATGCCTACCCAGTCTACTGAGGCCAGAGATATTGGACAGGTGGACAGGTTGAGGAAGAGGACATTGGTCAGGGTAGTGTAGCTACTGTGGCTTCAGTGCCTGTTGAATCTGGCTGTAGCAACAGTGTTGGTGAAGTTTCATGCAGGAGGGTTGAAAGGAGTGTTCGGAAGAGGCCTGTTTTCCCTCCTCCACCAGGTGCAAGTGTCTCTTCCCATATCACTCAGTGGATATTTAGAACCATTATGGGGGCACAGGCATATTCTGAAAGGCACTCCAGATAAATGCTCGTGGTTCTAGTTGTGGCACAGTCTGACATCCGTGACTGCCTCCACTGTATAGCCAATTCAATGGATCAGATGAATGACATGTTGGAACATAGAGTGTCTGTGATGGAATGAGGGTTTATATCATGGACTGTGCAGCATTTGTGATGACACATCTGCTGGGAAGGGAACATCGTCTATGTGGGCTTAGGTCAGCAACACCATCTGCCTCTAGCCAACATGGCCATGCCCGATGAAGTTCCCATAGTGGCAGTACTTCCCCTGCTCTATTAGGGAGTGTGCTGTCGACACCAAGACATGGCAGGCCATGGGGTTGTGGTCCTAGGCATTCCTGTGATGGGAGCACATCCAGCAGACAACAGTCAGATTCAGGTAGTAACACTGCTTCTGACCTTGGGCATGGAGGTGCCAGTGCATCTCCTAGCAGAGCCAGGTCTCATGGTCTGGGACAACAATGATGAATTCACAACACTACCATGCACACCTCACACCTATCCAACATACCAAGATGTAGAGCTTGCACTGAGCCTGGTATGTTGGATAGGTGTGAGCTGTGCAGACACACACACAACAGTTAAATGGTTGAGCCTGCCTGCTTCCCTTCTCTTACTCACATGCACTCACGACCTTTGTTATAAGCCTAGACCTCCTGCCCTAATGCACACAACACCCTGTACAAGTGTTGATAACTGTGCCATATCTCTAATTTCTCTCTTTTGGATTCAGGGAAACTAAAACTTTGTGTCTAATGCACGGGTAATTACATTATTGCTTAGTATATCTACATTTGTGCTTTCTAAATGATAATTGTACCTGTGAATTATATTTGCATTGCCAAGTTGTACAGTGGGTAGCATCATCATTTCACTATTTTATAATGTATTGTCTTGTAAGGGTTGTGAAGTCAACAACTTCAATGTGTCTCATTACTTTATAACTGTTCTCGTTAATGATTATTCCATAAAAACATATGGCCCACATCATAGGTCAGGCCATCACATTAAGATCTCTGGATTGCATGACAGCACTCTAGTATAATGTCATTAGAACAATACAGTGTCATGGTCTCTGTTGTATGTAGCTCACCAGAGGCATACATCCACAGGACACCCCACGGGGTTTTCTCATCAAGCTAACACACAGCCTACAAACCATGCCATGATTTATGTGCCCAGATTAAAACACGTCACTTTAATCTGTCTTGTATTGCATGATGAGATGCAACACCCAGGCCACTGTCTGATCATGCCCTTGTGAGATACATGCACATACAATACTCTAATATAGCCAATGACATCAGCATTGTCTGCTGAGCATATGGAAATAAGTGTCCCACTTGCTGGTGTAAAATGTTGTCTGTAATATCAAGTTACAACTGACACAGAGGCACACACACACACACACACACACACACACACACACACACACACACACACACACACACACACAGACACATCCTCACACACACACACACACACACACACACACACACACACACACACACACACACACACACACATGATTGACTACAGTGAGAAGAGAACACTACCTATCTCAAAACACAGACTACGGATCACTGAACATTTCACATGCACCACTGCACAAGTCTGAACTTATAGTAGATTATTTATTTTATTTATTTATTTACATTTGTTGACCGGGAGAGTCCGACTGGACACAGGTCCATTTTCAGCGGAGGCCTGGGGGGAAAAGCTCCACATTAAGTATTACTTACATTACACAGTTAAAAAACATATCATTTAAAATATAGACATTAGTCCATCTGAAGACATAAGACAAGAATAAAACATAGATGTTAAACAGATGTAGAACATAGTACAATTTTAAAATATGGTGACATATACTAAACATGGTTACAAATGTAGTTGAGATTTATCAGTGAACAATTGATACAGTCTTTTTTGAGGTACATAACAGCCATTAGCAGTTGTTGTTACAAGAGGTTAGCACTATGTGGTAGGTAGCTGGGAACATGAGTAGTCAAGCTTGCTAAGAGTAGGTTGTTGATAGGGGGCCGAGGGAGGTAGTGGGTGGGTGGAGTGGATGGTATTGGGGGGGGGGTTGCAATGGCATATCTGGCAAGTTTTTAAGTGTGATTTTAGTAAGGATTTGAAGTGGGTGCACGAAGTTACAGAGGTAATTGATGATGGGAGGAAGTTCCAGAGTTTGGCTACAGTGCAGGAGAATAATGCATCTCCAGCAGAGTTATTGGCTCTTGTAACCTGTAGGAGTTTTTGTGGCTGGATCTTATTGGTCTTGTGGTTATGTAGGGTTGGAGTAGATTCTGGAAAATGGGACATTTAGTGGTTGGTTTATTAATTTGTGGGTGAGTGCAAGTTGGTACCCTTGAAGGAAGTGGGGGAGCTCTAGCCAGCCCAGTTCTGCTAGTGAGATGCAGTGGTGAGTACGGTAGGAAGCCCCTGTGGTGAATTTTGTGATTTTGTTGTAACAGGTTTTGAGCTTATTTAGGTCACATTGTCTAAGGTTAGTAAATATTGGAGAGGCATAGAGTAGGGTGGAGATAAGATGAGAATTTGTTACCGAAATTTTAGCTGCTCTGGTAAGTAGTTGCTGATTTCTATATAATGCTCCTAGTATTTTGTGCACTTTTTTAATGGTCATGGAAATGTGAATGCCAAAGTTCAGATGACATCAGCAAGCTCTGTGAGAGACAACAGCTTGGGTGGCTGGTATGGTATGAATGTGTAGGGATGAGCAACTATAAAAAAATGGCCGGTCATGCTACTGGAGAGGTAACTGTCAGATAGCACTTATACTCTGCTGTCTAGAGTCACACACATCCAGTTAACTGCAGTGACCTTAGGACCCCTACCTATCTAATTAGACAGACTACAGAACACAGTACTTATTGCACATGCCACATCACAAATCTGACTTATACATGTATGCAGGTGAACTTATAGTACATGAGAATATCAAGCCCTCTGGGAGAAAATAGCTTGGAAGACCTGTGTGGAATGAATGTGTAGGGATAAGCAGCTATCAAACAATGGCCAGCCATGCCATTGGAGAGGTAACTGTAGGATACCACTTATGCTTTGATGCCCAGAATCACACACATCCAGTTGACTGCAGTGAGAACCCCTACCTAAGTAGACAGACTCCAGAACTTACTAGATAATAAACTTGCCACAGCACAAGTCTGACTTTTACATGTGTGGAGGTGAACTTATAGTAGATAACATCAGCAGGCCCTATGAGAGACAACATCTTAGAAGGCCAATATGGAACGAATGTGTAGGGATGAGCAGCTATCAAAAAAACATGGCCAGCCATGCCATTGGAGAAGTAACTGTAAGACAGCACATCTATTCTGTCACCTGCTTTCGCCTTTGCATAAATATGACACCATATTAAATCTCTTTTCCTTTCCCCTGTCCATATTTCTTCTTCACATGTCTCCTGATCTTCTTGCTTTTCCTTATTCTGGGGACTCACTCCAATATCCTGTGATGTAGTCTGTTTTAGACCTTCTGCATTAAATCCTTCACTTTGCAGGCACTCCATAACTTCAACTTCTATTTCTTTAACTTCTGCTTTATTAATCACCTTTTCTACATTACGTCTTTGTGCTATTTATCTTTTTATTGTGAAATTTTCCATATCTGGATGCCTTTGCCTGTATTTCTCTTTGAATATCTTTGAGACTGCCTTCTCTATATTAGTTAACTTGGCTTTCTCCTTTGCATAAATACCGCACCATATCAAATATCTCTTTCTTTCCCATGTCAATATATTTTTTAAATATCTCCAGGTTTTGTTGTTTATATTTTCTCACTTCCTCAGAGGCTTCTTTTTCCAGAGAGATCAAAGTTCCTTGATCTATATACTGTTTTTCAAAAGTCTGTTGTATTAATGAATACAAATTTTTATTTGAAGCTTGTGATAGTTTTTCCTCCGGAAGTATTTTTCTTTCCTCTAATTTCTCTCTTATCATTTTGTATATCTTGTGTGTGAAAATTCTGGGCTCTTTACATAATATCAAAAAGAGCAGGCCCCTGCAAGTATGGCAGCTGCACAGCTCCATAACCAAATCACAACCGAAAAAACAGTAGAGCCAGCAAACAGTGACAAAAGTGAAGATATTTATTGGGAGGTCATAAAACAAAAATTAGAGCAAGCAGACCAGTTTTGGCTGTCAAGCCTTCTTCAGTGCATTGAATTAAAAAAGCATGTAAGCATATATTTATAGTATAGCCCCACCTGAAGTTACCTGAGGTCAATTGCACCACTCATTAAAAATATTCATTCAGCCCTGGAGAAAACAAGGCACCCAATTTAATAATCCATTTTTTTCCATATTATTTAATAACTGATGCCATCCTGATTTGTTATTTCTATTTCCCTGTATTCTATCAATAACTGTAAATCTGAATGTGGCTTTTGGGTGTTTTTGTGTATGTTTGTATAGAGCACTTGTTTTTTTTTAGTTCTAATATCACTGAGATATTCTGATATCCTGAATTTAACACACCTGGATGTTTGTCCCACATAGAATGCTGAACTGTTGCAGGAAGCCATGTAATCACCCATTCAGACTGACAATTGGCAAACAACTCTATGAAAAGCACTTGTCCAATGATTTTACTAGTGCATTCTTTAGTCTTTGACATATTTTTGCAGTGGGTGCAATGTCCGCATGAAAAACATCCCTGCAAGGAACCACCTTCCAGAGTTATTTGTTGAGGGCTGTTGTCAGATCTATTCCCTAGTTTATAATGATTCAAAAATGAACCAATGTTCTTACCTCTCCTGAAGGAAAAATGGCATGTATCGTCTACCAGTGTACTAAGCTTGGTATCAGCCAATAGAATATTCCAATGTCTGCGGACACTATTGATGAGGACATCTGTGTTTCTGCCATAGGTAGTTACTAATCTAATTTGGGAATTATTACTTTGGTTCTTGT
Source organism: Protopterus annectens (assembly GCF_019279795.1). Lineage (NCBI taxonomy): Eukaryota > Metazoa > Chordata > Ceratodontiformes > Protopteridae > Protopterus > Protopterus annectens. The sequence continues at coordinate 1,518,885,296 of NC_056725.1, read as the reverse complement.
CCCTGTATTGAAGTAGACTATCCCTATCCTGATTGGCAGCCCAACATCTGCCTTGAGCGATGTCCCCTTTCTTGTACCCCCTATCATTAAATCTTTTAGCCAGATCTGACTCATATGTATGGTAAGTCTCAGCGTCAGAACAAATCCGCTTGACCTGTAAAAATTGTGACTTTGGAATGTTTCTGCATATATGGGGAGGATGAAAGCTGGAGGCATGAAGCAAGGAGTTGTTCTCGAGGTGTTTACGATAGACCTCAGATGTCAGTGTATAGTCTGCATTCCTAATTACTAATACATCCAAAAAGGTGATTTTTTGTTGATGTCAAATGTAATCGTAAACTAAATGCCCCATTTATTTTCATTCAAATATGTAACAAACTCCTTGAGATATACAATGTCAGACCTCCATACTAACCAGTAATCATCCAGATATATCCTTCATATGTCAACCTCATCAATATATATATTATGGGTTCTATCATAAATGATCTGTTCCTTGATGTAAGCCATAAAGGGATTGGCATAAATTGGAGAGAACGAGGCCCCCATTTTAGTGCTTAGATCTGTAGATAACAAGTTATTCCCGTAATGTATAACATTTTTGGTTAATACATACTCAGCCAAACAGAGCAAAAATGTATTAAAGCCAGGTGGATATAATTCGGACTTGGATAACCAATGTTCCAAGGCTTCTAAACCTGCCCAATGGGGAATGTTCGTATATAATGCCGAAACATCCAAAGTGCACATGTACCACCCTGCTTCTAACTGCATGTTGATATAATGCGTAGAAACTCCATGGTATCTTGTATTCTAGCTCTGACACATTTAAGAAAAGGTTTAAGACGTAATGTCAAGAACTGGGATAGTGGTTCCGTAATCGAACCTTTACCTGAGACAATAGGTCTGCCTTGAGGGTTTTGTAGATTTTTGTGAATTTTAGATAGAAAATATATTTATTGACTACAAGGGTCAGAAACTGTAAGATGGTAAATAATATTGTCTGTTATTATCCCCTCCTCCCTGGCAGAATGCAAAAAAATCATCTATTTGCCTCTTGAAACCAGATGTAGGGTCCAATACCATATGTGTGTAATACTGATTATCCGACAGTTGTCTCATAGCTTCAACATTGTATAGAGACCACTCTTGTACCACTATAGCACCACCTTTGTCTGCTGACAATATTACCAGTTCCTTGTTAGCTGCCAATTTTCGTATCATGTCCATTTCATTTTTGGACAAATTGTTGTGTTTTGCACGAGTTTCCCTAAAATTGAAATGTAGATATTTGAGAATGGAGTTGTAAAACATAGACACATTCGGATGCATAGGTGGAATGTAGTTTGATTTGTGATATCTGAAACTTAAATTCGGTTCTGAGTCAGAAGCTGTTTGAAAAAATAATTTCAGGTTAAGTAATCTACAAAAATGGTGGTTATTCCAGCATTGACTCCTGTCTGCTTCGTGGAGGTATCAGCAGTTTACATCTCTACTTAATCTACAAAAATCAGAGACATCTTTAGCAAATGTGTCTTCAGGAACAAAAAAAAAAAAATAGGTATGAAGTTGAGACCTTTATTCAATATTTTTACATGTGTAGGAGACAATTCAGTGGATGATATGTTCAACACATTGTTTACTTCTGTACTATAAGCCTCAGCAGATCTTCCATGCTGTCCACCCCTGTGCTCCCCCCCCCCGCTTTCACTTAACCCTAAAGGGGTGGAGGAATTCCTCCTTTTGGATACTGGTGAATCAGAGGCGTGTTGTGTATTGGACTCCAAAGTCATGGATGATTCCTCTCCTGATTCATCACAACTGGATGTATTAGATTTCTTGAGGATGGACTGGGGTCTTTTCCTTTTCACTACCTTCCTATTGGAGGGGTCAAATCTAGCATATTTATTAGTGGAAAAGGGATGCCCACCCTCATAATCGGTGAGATCTCGATGTAACTTCCTCATTTTCTTGTCTTTCAGTGTTTGCTCTAGGGTTAAGAGATCCTGACCTAATTTCTTTAAGTTGTTTTGGTAACCCTCCTGCCTCTCAAATTTGACAATTTCAATGCACATATCTGTAATTTCCAAAATATTTTTATCAATTATCTTATCATAATACGAGGCCAAAATCTTAACAAATTCCATTAATGTCTTATGCTGGGCTACAGCCCATTGTTCTAGCAAGATGGATTCCACATCAGGAACAAGAGGTTGTTTGTGGACTCTAAGGCCTCTAGGTGATATTTATTTCGCTATATAGGCCTTGGAAAGTTTGGCATGCCACACATTGGCCCACAATGTCCTCATATTTTTATTCAGTTTGTGAAATGCGACCTCACATCCATTTGTTGTCAAAGTGGCTTCATTGCCATTGTGTTCACCCTGATTGGAAAGACCAAAAACTGCCAGGTCATTTCTGTCAGATGAAAGACCTTTCAATAAATCCATAAGTTCCATAATAGATTGGATCAATAACAAAATAATTTTTATCAAAACATTTTTAAATAGACTTGTATATGATAAGGAGTGGCAGGTAGGAACAATACAGAAGGATATATAGTACTAAATTAGTATTATAAACAGTCAGTGCTAAGCCCTCAGTCAAAACCATATAAATACTCAACACCACTTCACTAGGTAAACACTGAGGACAATATTTGCCCCCTGCTGTCATATATAATCCAAAGTAGTATTCAGAATCTTGAATAATAATAGCTCCTGCACTGGATTATTTCCCTCTGTAGATAATTGCAGTGCTATATCCACATTAGGTCATCAAGACCTTAAGCAATCTGTATAGCAGAATAATGTTAGCCCCTGCAATAAAAAAAAAAATGCTGCAGTGCTAAGTTCTATAAATATTGTCCAATTAAGTTCCAAAAGAGCCACCCAATATCATACAAAAATGTCCAAAATGCAGTCCAACCTATATGTTTATTACAGAAATCTTGATAAGATACCATATAACATGTTACATAACATTTTACATAATAGTAACAATACATAATTTATTTCTTATACTCAATAGTCCACTCTATTGTCTTTATGGCTCTTCTTTGGCCAATCAGTTTTTGTCATTTTTGTAGACTGCTGCTTCCTTCTACAATGGGGGCGGGATCCTCCTCCTGACCCAGGCCTGGCCCCATTGTACAAGTGTTTCCATATTTTGAGGATTCTACACTGTCATTTTTTCCAGTCCTGGCACCAGTGCGCCTACCAGGATTGGGCACTTTTGTATCCTGGGTCTTGTGCACCCAGCTATCTTTTTTTATTTTTGATTTACCTCTGTCCATGATATATGCTATATAAATACACTCTACATATCAGTGTCGCTTTGGTGAGATTTTGTGAAAAACAGGGTCCACCACATGAAGATACTCACCAAGGCTTGAGGATGAATTCAATTTCAGCACTACTACTCTCCTTTGCTTGCTGACTTTTCATCTCTCCATCAAGATCCTTGGATGGCACAAACAGCCATATACTATTCTTTTTGGAGACCATTGCTGAGATACTCGTATGGCAGAAGCAAAGCTACACTGCCTTTGGGGGGGCTTATGTACTGTTAGGTTGCAAACAAGCATAGTCTGTTCTTCAGTGTGTAAGCAAAATTGTTACTGCTGTGGCACAACAAGCATAGGGTGATTTTGTTACTCTCCTTGTTCTGTTTCCTGCCTGTTGTTTGATCTTGGGAAGGGTTGTGAAGTCAGAAACTGCAGTGAGTATCAGTACTGTCTAGGTTCACTCTTTACGGATTTTCCAATACAAAGGTGCAGTGCAGAAATAAGGCTATGTAGTGGACATCAATATACTTCAGAGGTAGGACTGTATGAATCTTTGAATCCTGAGGCCTACTACTTACTAATGTACACATATGAGTGAACTAAATATCTCCCTGCTGTCACTTGTTAAAGTATGTTTTGCACAAATCCACAGCACTATTTACTTAATTACTGTTCCAACCTACTGAATAGAAGGATATGCCATAATATTTTTCATAAACTACACTCAAGGTTCAGGACTTGCCTTGACAATGCAGCAATGGACACATGTTGAGTTCAGGGTGACTCTGATGCAAGCAGTACACAGCTAGTACATGGTGATGTACAGGTTGTCTGAGTTTCCTGGCATCAATTTTACTATGTGTGTGAGTAGGATAAAGGTATTAGGCACCTAGGTGGTCAGTGAATGTGCTATGTATTGTGTTTTAGCCAAAGCAAGGGCATACTGAGCACGCCTACATCTGTCACAGGCACAGCGGTAGGTGGATCACCCTCTGAGCCTTCCTCTGACTGTGGCTGTGAGAACCTAGGGACTCATGGGGGCTTGTGTGTCCCTTCCTCTAGCTGATCCTGCTGCAGTTATTTACACAAGATCAGATTGTATAGCATAGCAAACTGGAAAATGAAACTCAAACCAAAAACTGTAGATGGAATGAAGGAGCGAACACAATTCTTTTAGTACTTTCGTTAAAATTTATTCTTCATGGACTTCTTCAGAAAAAAGTGCGTAAGCAAACTTCTCAAAACATACCTCTTATAAGTTACTTCACACATCATATGACTTTCATGATACTTTAAATTAAAGGTATAAAATCATACCATAAAAATAAAAAAACTGTCTAGTTTTCCAAACAGCTTAGAATGTCAAAGTTTCATAAAAAATGTCTCAATATAAAAACATCATCATATTATTGTGATTTTTATGTTATTTTAGTGCTAAAAAACGCTTAATATTAATACATTCATTCAGACCAGGGGCTCTGTCTGCTACCATACTGATCTGCCACAATGACTCCTTGCATTTTAAAATAAAATTGGTGTTCCCTATATAATCCACTTCTGGAACATAATCTATGACTGAAAAGGTGAACTTTTTAAAGTTCACACAGTGAATAGCATGCCTAGCTAAAGCAGTGGTATAGTCCTTTTTCTTAATAGCAAGTGTGTGCTCATATATTCCACACTTTAAACATCTAATGGTTTTTCCTATGTAGTAACTAGGACAAGAGTCACATACTGCCACATAAACTATGTTTGTACTCTCACAGGTAAACCGTCTGTGGACCCAAATAGTCCTTTTAATATGTTTAATAAACGTACTAGATGTATTGCTTATATAACTACATTACACTTCCTACAGGAGAAAGTACCACAAACATTATTCACATCAGTAAATGCTAAAGTGTGCCCCCCCCCCCCACACCATTTTCCAAAATGTCTTTGATGTTCTTAATTTTCTTATAGGTGAATTTGGGTTCAATACCTACTACCTGTATGAGTTCCCTATTCCCCATCAAAACCTTCCAGTTGTCCTTAATTGTGTGTTTGATGACACCCATCTCATTGACAATGGGGATGGGGAAAGAAATGGTAAACACTTTGTTGTCCTTCTTTTTCCTGTTGTTACTTACCTCACCAAGCCCCCCTGATGATGAGTTTGGCAGCACTTTGTCTCAGAATAAACACTTCCTTGTGTATATTGGTTAACCAAGCCTGGTCATACCCTCTTTGTTCAAAAAAATGTGTCAACATGACTACCTCTTGAAAAAAAGTGTCATCACCAGATGTGAGTCTACTGAGGTGAATAAATTGCCCCTTAATCACCACTTTCTTCATATGCCTAGGGTGTAAGCTATCTCTGTGTAAATATTGGTTGACAAAAACATCTTTCCTATAAATCTTACTCACAAAAATGTTACTGAATGTATCAAAAGTCAAATGTATATCCAAAAAAATAATGGTCCTACCAAAACGTCCCACAGAGAATTCCAAAAAAATCTGTTGTGTGATTTAAATCCCTGACAAAGGACTCAAATTCACTCTCATCACCAGTCCACAGAAATATCAAATCATCAATGAATCTTTGATATAAAATAGTGTGGGACCTTTGTGGATGTACACACAAATATTTCTCCTCCCACATAGCCATTAGAAGGTTGGCAAAGGATGGGGCCACTCTTGCCCCCATAGCCACCCCTGAGGTCTGCTTATAATATCTTTGGTTGAATTCAAATAAATTGTTGTCAAGAACTATACCCTTAAGTCTCCAAACATCTCTATTTTACTGTGTGTAAAGTCAGTGTACCCATTAAGATAATCTCTCAGATATTCTATACCAGAATCTTGGTTGATGCATGTGTTCAGTGATTTAATGTCTAGAGACGCAAAATAAAAATCACCATGGGTGAGGTTAATGTCCTTCAAAATTTCCAAAAGATGCCAGTAGTCCCTAAGGTATGACTTCGCTTTTTGCACTATAGAATTAAGTATGTAATCCAGCCATAAAAAAATATTTTCTGTCTTGGTTCTCTTAGCTGAAATAATGGGTTAAAGGGCATATTTGTTTCTGATTTGTGTACTTTGGGTATCTCAAAGAAACGTCCCATGCTGGGGATGTTCCACTAACAGATATTCATATGTGTCATGATCTAAACTACCCTGGCAAAAGATGCCAATCAGGTCAGTGTTTATTCTCAAAAAACTGTTGTTAATTACATTCTTATCTACAACAGAATAAGCTGTGTCATTTACCAACATGTCTTCAATGTTTTTAACATAATCTTCAGTACACATAATCACCATCATACCACCCTTATCGGCGCTCATTACTCTAATGTCTTTATTTTTACATAAAATACACACTGCCTGATGCTCTTCCACAGTGAGGTTATGTATGTGGGTGTCCTTTACAATATTCCTCATGTCCAGTTCGCACATGTCACCAAACACTTGCAAGGTGTTGCACAAGGGGGGGGGGGGTTATTTGCTGTTCTTTTTAAATTTGTTACAAACATCTTGTTTGTCTACATTTAAATCATGCAGTAGGTAACAAAGGCTCAATTTTCTCAAAAAAAGTTTGAAATCAACTAACAGTCTGGGAATATTAACAGAACTACTTGGAATGTAGGAAAAACATTTTTTCAAGACTGAAATCTCATCATTAGATAAAACACTATTTGACAAATTCAAAATGTGAATTTCAAAGTCTGAAACATTTAGTTTTTCTTTCTGTTGTTGCTTCTTCCCCTCATTTTTGTCTTGTTCTGAACCTGGTTTGACCACCTGGGAGTCCGTTTGTTGCCCTCTTGGGCCACGAAAAAAGGACCTGATCCATGGGGGTTATTTGTAGATGAAACCACTCTAGCAAATGTTGGATTATTGTCAGACTCCCCTGGAACTTGGAGAACTGTGTTACTGTTATTATTGTTATTGTTATTAGGAACATTGTTGTTATTATTAGTGGTCATACTATTATTGTTTCCACTTCCATTATCATTCACCTCACCCTGTCTGACATGGTTGTCATTAGTTGCATTGGTGTTGACAGTGTTCTCTTGAAAAGCCTGCCGACGTTGCAAAGGGTAGGCCTCTTTTTTGGCATAGGCCAAAAGATCCCTCCACAGTTTGGACTGCTTCCTTGTGACTACGGAAGGTCTGCGCCTATCAGCTTTGGCCCCAATGCTACTATATAAATCAGAAAGTACATTGAAACAACAATGTCCCTTAATTTTTATTGTCTAAATTTGCCATATTTTCTTTGTGTCAATCTCTTTTAAATAATGTGTTACAAGCATACACATCATGTTGATCCCTGTTCATTGAATAGGTTGACTAACTCAATGTAAAATGGTTATACAGTTTGGAAATTTTGATATTCTTAGTCCCCGTGGAACACATTTACGCTTAATACATTCATTGAGATATAAAATCTCCAATTCTATAGATATAAAATGAAGTGTGAGCTTCTCAAGCTCAAAAATGTCTATCCTGCAACTGCCAACATCTTCATAATGACTTGTAACATTATTATTAACAACAGTACTTACATTTTCACCATTCAGTTTGAAAATGATGACCACAAAAGGATTGTTGACTTCCTTAAACACATAATCCAAAACGCTGCCGTCTAAGTGTACAATTCTGTTTCCACCCAGACTGCTGCTGCTGTTAGCAGGTGTGTTAATGGCATCATTACCTCTTGCCTTTGCTCATTGTTGTTTGTAATTCCCAATGGCGGTCGAGACTGTGGAAATGAACCCAAACCAACTGGATACTCCTGCTGGGACCCACACAATCTCGAAAAACTATCTTGAATGGCTCCAGTAACTGTTCTGGCAAGTTGTTCGGTGAATGTTGTAAACTGTTTAGGCACCAAATGTACTGAGAGGTTTAACAAGGTGTCCTGTGTACTCTCTTCTAAGGCCATCCCACTCTGGCACAAAAACTTATAAGCACACAACAAACTGGAAAGTGGAACTCAAACCAAAAGCTGTAGATGGAATGAAGGAGCAAACACAATTCTTTTAGTACTTTTGTTCAAATATATTCTTCATGAACTTTTTCAGAAAAAAGTTAACCTCTCAAAACACACCTATTATAAGTTACTTCACACATCACATGACTTTTATGATACTTTAAATTAAAGTCATAAAATCATACCATAAAAATAAAAAATGGTCTTGCTTTCCAAACAGTTTAGAATGTCAAAGTTTCATAAAAAATGTCTTAATATAAAAACATCATCATATTATTGTGATTTGAATATTATTTTAGTGCTAAGAAGCACTTAATATTAATACATTCGTTCAGACCAGGGGCTCTGTCTGCTACCAAACTGATCTGCCACAATGACTCATTGCATTCTAAAATCAAATTGGTGTTCCCTATATAATCCACTTCTGGAACATAATCTATGACTGAAAAGGTGAACTTTTTAAAGTTCACACATGAATAGCACATCTAGCTAAGGCATTGGTGAAGTCCTTTTTCTTAATAGCAAGTGTGTGCTCATATATTCTACACTTTAAACATCTAATGTTTTTTCCTATGTAGTAACTAAGACAAGAATTACATACTGCCACATAAACTATGTTTGTACTCTCACAGGTAAACCATCTGTGGACCCAAGTAGTCATTTTAAGATGTGTAATAAATGTACTAGATGTATTGCTTATATACCTACATTGTTTACACTTCCTACAGGAAAAAGTACCACAAACACTATTCACATCAGTAAATGCTAAAGTTTGACCCCCCCCCCCCACCACCACCATTTTCCAAAATATTTTTGATGTTCTTAATTTTCTTATAGGTGAACTTGGGTTCAACACCTACTACCTGTATGAGTTCCCTATTCCCCATCAGAACCTTCCAATTGTCCTTAATTATGTGTTTGATACACTCGTCTCATTGACAATGGGGATGGGGAAAGAAATTGTAAACTCTATGTTGTCCTTCTTTTTCCTGTTGTTACTTACCTCACCAAGCCCCTTTTGTCTCAGAATAAACACTTCCTTATGGATATTGGTTAACCAAGCCTGGTCATACCATCTTTGTTCAAAAAATGTGTCAACATGATGACCACTAGTGCATCAGATGTGAGTCTACTGAGGCAAATAAATTGCCCCTTAATCATCCCTTTCTTCTTATGCCTATGGTATAAGCTATTTCTGTGCAAATATTGGTTGACAAAAACCTCCTGCCCTAATGCACACAATGCCCTGTACAAGTGCTGATAATTGTGCCATATCTCTGATTTCTCTCTTTTGGATTCAGGGAAACTAAAACTTTGTGTCTAATGCACAGGGTGCTTAATTACATTATTGCTTAGTATATCTACATTTGTGCTGTTTAAATGATAATTGTACCTGTGAATTACATTTACATTGCCAAGTTGTACAGTGGGTAGCATCATCATTTCACTACTTTATAATGTATTGTCTTGTGAAGTCAACAACTTCAATGTGTCTCATTACTTTATAACTGTTCTCGTTAATGATTATCCCGTTCAAACATATGGCCTACATCATAAGTCAGGCCAACACATTAAGATCTCTGGATTGCATGACAGCACTCTAGTATAATGTCATTGGAATAATACAGTGTCATGGTCTCTATTGTATGCAGCTCAGCAGAGGCATGCATCTGCAAGACACCCCATGGGGTTTTCTCATTAAGCTAACACACAGCCTACAAACCATGCCATGATTTATGCGCACAGATTAATACACATGTCACTTTAATCTGTCTTGCATCACATGATGAGATGCAACATCTAGGCCACTGTCTGATCAAGCCCTTGTGAGATACATGCACATACAATACTCTAATATAGCCAATGACATCAGCATTTTCTGTTGAGCATATGGAAGTAACAGTGTCCCACTTGCTGATGTAACATGTTGTCTGTAATATCAAGTTACAACTGACTGATACAGAGCAAGAGAGAAAGAAAGACACACACACACACACACACACACACACACACACACAGAGAGAGAGAGAGAGAGAGAGAGAGAGAGACAGCCTCACACACGCACACACACACACACACACACACACACACACACACACACACATGATTGACTACAGTGAGAAGAGAACCCTACCTATCTCAGTACACAGACTAAAGATCACTGAACATATCACATGCACCACGGCACAAGTCTGACCTCTACATGTGTGCAGGTGAACTTATAGAAGATGACATCAGCAGGCTGTGTGAGAAACTACAGATTGGGTGGCTGGTATGGTATGAATGTGCAGGGATGAGCAACTAAAAAAATGGCCAGTCATGCTATTGGAAAGGTAACTGTCAAATAGCACTTATACTCTGCTGTCTATAGTCACACACACACACACAGTTAACTGCAGTGAGCTTGGGACCCCTACCTATCTAAGTAGACAGACTACAGAACACAGTACTTATTGCACATGCCACAGCACAAATCTGACTTATACATGTGTGCAGGTGAACTTATGGTAGATGAGAATAGCAAGCCCTCTGAGAGACAATAGCTTGGGAGACCTGTGTGGAATGAGTGTGTAGGAATGAGCAGCTATCAAACAATGGCCAACCATGCCATTGGAGAGGTAACTGTAGGATACCACTTATGCTTTGTTGCCTAGAATCATACACATCCAGTTGACTGCAGTGAGATTAGAACTCCTACCTAAATAGACAGACTTCAGAACTTACTATGTAATAAACACGCCACAGCACAAGTCTGACTTTTACAGGTGTGCAGGTGAACTTATAGTAGATGACATCAGTAGGCCCTATGAGACACAACAGCTTAGGAGGCCAGTATGGAACAAATGTGTAGGGATGAGCAGCTATCAATAAAACATGGCCAGTCATGCCATTGAAGAAGCAACTGTAAGACAGCACATCTATTCTGTCACCTGCTTTCTCCTTTGCATAAATATTACACCATATTAAATCTCTTTTCTTTTCCCCTGTCCATATTTCTTCTTGACATGTCTCCTGATCTTCTTGCTTTTCCTTATTCTGGGGACTCACTCCAATATGCTGTGATGCAGTCTGTTTTAGACCTTCTACATTAAATCCTTCACTTTGCAGGCACTCCATGACTTCAGCTTCTATTTCTTTAACTTCTGCTTTATTAATCGTCTTTTCTACATTACATCTTTGTGCTATTAATCTTTTTATTGTGAAATGTTCCATATCTGGATGCCTTTGCCTGTATTTCTCTTCAAATATCTTTGAGACTGCCTTCTCTATATTAGTTAACCTGGCTTTCTCCTTTGCATAAACACTGCACCATATCAAATCTCTCTTTTCTTCCCATGTCCATATATTTTTCAAATATCTCTGGGTTTTGTTCTTTATATTTTCTAACTTTCACAGAGGCTTCTTTTTCCAAAGAGATCAAAGTTTCTTGATCTATATACTGTTTTTCAAAAGTCTGTTGTATTAATGAACACAAATTTTTATTTGAAGCTTGTGACAGTTTTTCATGTGGAAGTATTTTTCTTTCCTCTAATTTCTCTCTTAATCATTTTGTATATCTTGTGTATGAAAATTCTAGGCTTTTTACATAATAGTAACAATACATAATTTCTTTCTTATCCTCAATAGTCCACTCTATTGTCTTTATGGCTCTTCTTTGGCCAATCAGTTTTTGACGTTTTTGTGGACTGCTGCTTCCTTCTACAATGGGGGGGGGGGCATCCTCCCCCTGAGCCTGGCCTGGCCCCCTTTGTACAAATGTTTAAGTATTTTGAGGATTCTACACTGTCAGTTTTTCCAGTACTGGCACCAGTGGCCAATCAGGATTGGGCACTTTTTTATCCTGGGTCTTGTGCACCCAGGATCTTTTTTATTTTTGATTTACTTCTGTCCATGATATATGCTATACAAATACAGTCTATATATCAGTGTCACCTTGGTGGGATTTTGTGAAAAACAGGGTCCACCTCTCGAAGATACTCACCAAGACTTGAGGATGAATTCAGTTTCAGCACTACTACTCTCAATTGCTTGCTGACTTTTCATCTCTCCATCAAGACCCTTGCATGGCACAAACAGCCATATACTATTCTTTTGGGGGACCATTGCTAAGTTACTCTTATGGCAGAAGCAAAGCTACACTGCCCTTGAGGGGGGAGCTTATGTACTGTTATGTCACAAACAAGCATAGTCTGTTCTTCAGTGTATAAGCAAAGTTGTTACTGCTGTGGCACAACAAGCATAGGATGATCTTGTTACTCTCCTTGTTCTGTTTCCTGCCTGTTGTTTGATCTTGGGAAGGGTTGTGAAGTCTGAAACTGCAATGTGTATCAGTACTGTTTAATGTTTCTCTTTATGGATTTTCCAGTAGAAAGGTACGGTGCAGTAATAAGGCTATGTAGTGAACATCAATATACTTCAGAGGTAGGACTGTGGTAATCTTTGAATCCTGAGGGCTACTACTTACTAATGTACACATATGAGTGAGCTAAAGCTCTCTCTGCTGTCACATGTTAAAGTACTTTTTGCACAAATCCACAGCACTATTTACTTAATTACTGTTCCAACCTACTGAATAGAAGGATATGCCATAATATCTTTCAAAACTACACTCAAGGTTCAGGACATACCTTGACATGCAATAGTGGAAACATTTTGAGTTCAGGGTGACTCTGTTTGATGCAAGCAGTACACAGCCAGTACATGGTGATGTACAGGTTGTGTGAGCTGCCTGGCATCAATTTTACTATGTGTGTGAGTAGGAGAAAGGTATTAGGCACCTAGGTTGTCAGTGAATGCTCTATGTATTGTCTTTTAGCCAAAGCAAGGGCACTCTGAGCACACCTACATCTGTCCACAGGCACACCGGTAGCTGGATCACTCTCTGAGCTTCCTCTGACTGTGGCTGTGGGAACCTAGGCACTCATGGGGGCTTTTGTGTCCCTTCCCCTAGCTGATCCTGCTGCAGTTATTTACACAAGATCAGATTGTATAGCATAGCACATACAGTGAAGACTTGTGCACATGTCTCTGGAGTATACTACAGGGCTCCACCAGATGAATCTAAGCACCAGAACTGTAATTTCAACAACCTAAACACACACACTATGATGTTTTTGGTTTAAGTGTGTGCCTCATTATGGTGTTCTTCCATGGGTGTGTGTGTGTGTGTGTGTGTGTGTGTGTGTGTGTGTGTGTGTGTGTGTGTGTGTGTGTGTGTGTGTGTGTGTGTGTGTGCATTTCTGATGAGTATAATCATCCATGGTTCCAGTGCATAGCTAACATCACCCAGTAAATGGCCCTGTGGGATGTGGCCCCTAGAAAACATTTGATACCTCTGTGATATTTTCCAGCTATGGGAGTCATGATAACTGCCAGGGTTGTCAGCACACACACTCAAGATTATTCCCTGGTCATTGCACATGACTTGGCAGTTGATGGAGGGGTACCCTTGCTGTTCATATAGATTCTACCCTGCTCACTAGGTGGTACCTTAATGTGTACATGAGTCCAATCCACCCAGTACTTCAGGGTAGTGTGCTACACAGTAGAACTGTTGCATATTGCAAAGCCCTCTCCTGAGAAATATGGGGAAAACATATGTGGTCACCAGCATGTATGAGCAAAGCATCCAGGATGCTAATGCCTGTGATACACCCATCATGTCCCCAGTTGGTCTTTGAAAACTATCTGTAGCTAACATTCTAAGGGCTGCACATACCTTAGTTTACACTGGGATGGGCTCCCCTTGATTGGTTCTGGCTCTGAGTTGAGGGCAGCACAGCTCATAGAGTTCTTGTAAGGTGTCCCTGTCCAGCCTGTAGTGCTCTACAATCTCCAGTTCATGTGGTATCTGATATGTTACCCTGGCCCTGAACACTCTTCTCATTCTCAGCCTTGGCCTATTGCCATCAAGACAGCAGCATTGACTTCAGCCTGTGGCACATAAATATGTATCAAAGCTGCAGCAGCCTCTAACATTTTAAAACTTCCTTTTGTGTACTCCAATCATATTGAAGTATTTAGGTAAAACAGAAATGGAGGTTATATGGATGCTTTATAGCATGTTGAATAGCTGGCCCTTGTTGGATTGGTTCATGAAAATGAAATTCACCTGCTTATACTGTACTTAGCATCTATTACACACAGTTGCTGCTTGCTCATCAATGCACTAGGTGCACCTCCTTAAACCTCCAGACATCTATGCATAAATAATGTAAGTATGGCAAAATTGTAATTACTTTCCTTTGTTTCTGTGATATTGTGCAATCATTGAGTATAAAAAGGAAAGCTTACCCACCCTGTACTTGAACCCAAGACCATCTGCACTCTAGCCCTAGACATACACATGGTGCCACTGGACTATTTACCTAACAAGCATGATAAAGCTGCCATTCATTCCTCTATTTCCCAGGGTTGTGCTACATGCACCATTGTGTAAAGGAGGACATAATAAAATGTACAAAAATTATTTGAAACAGACAGAGAAGACACATTTTACAACAAAATAATTCCAAGGATGACACAAAACCTTTGATTTGTGCATAGCTTACATGCACTTTCACCCTCCACAGACTGACCTGTACAACACTGGAAGTGTAACTTGACACACCCTCCTGATGTCAACACTCACTGTTGACATCCAATGAAAGCAAAAAAATTGTGGAAGTGCCTATGCGAAATGAACATCCCTACAAGGTTACTCTTTTTGGGATTCAGTAATTTCAATGAATTTTTACTTAATTTGCATCTTCTCCATGCTGACAGCCTGGATCTACATGGTTAGCAACCATGTCAGCAGTGAAATTCTATGGGAGCACAATGTTGTAAACACAAGGGAGGCTGTTACATACGACATATGATTGTAGTACAATATTATACTCTGTTTCAGAATGTTTAACATTTTAGCAGCGTGCACTACGTACAATTACATTTTCTTTTTGGGTTGGGGGAGGAAAGGCGCATTTATGTCATAGCCCTTAAAAACGTATTTTTTATTTTTTAACTTTGATATTCTAGCATCCACAGTGTGTAATTAAGTCATATTATGTGTGTGCTTACATGTTGATGTCAGTTCTGTGCAAATTTTAAGAGCTTTTACTTGTTCTTGTTTCCATGTCAACTCCTTAGTGTGGCTGTATTCGAAAAGTTTCCGAATATATGGGCAACAGGAACACGGAGTCTATATGGTTTGCTTACAGATTGTTGGATTACTCCACCATGTTGGTTGGTTTCATTAGCATAACATTCAACTTCTTATGCTGACATTTGCATGGCACAAAAGTTTCCCTGATTGATGTGAGTGCCACAGAGTATTACTGAATCTAAAACTTGCCACAGTCATGTGCGCATCACGCTGCAACGTGCACACAGTAAAAATTATTGTGTAGGCTTTCATGAATCCCCCCAATTATCTCCTGTATATACTCATCCATTATTTTCTTAAATTCACTTAAAGATTTAGATCTCTTAATTTCAACTGGGATTCTTCTCCATATCCTGGGTACTGGTTGAGTCATGAATATCTCTCTTTTCCTTGTTGTGTCTTTAGATAATATAAAATTTGAACCCCTATCCCTTAATGCTGGAAAACTGGTGACCAAGTCCATTCCAAGCTCATTTCTAAAAATGTCATTCATTGCTTTGAATGCCAAATGTAATTTTCTTGTTATTAGTCTGTATATTATGCTGTATTATCCCAGAGATTTTAACCTTTCAAAATATTGCAAAAGTCTTATGTTTTTAATTCTTCTGGTGAACCTTCTCTGTACTAATTCCAATGCACTTATGTTTGAAGTAGTTAAACCACAACATATATTATTGTATTCAGTCACTGGTCTTATCACTAGAGCAAAATGCATATTTTAGTACCGTATTATTCTTGGTCTCTAGAGAGCTCAAAATAAGGCCATTCTGTCTCAAAGCCTTATTTATTATTTCTTGTACATCATACCTAAATGTAAAATCTTTCCCTACTATGGCACCTAAATATCTTACATGCTCAGCTACTTCTAAAACATTACTACCTGTCTTTATTGTATTATATTTACCAAATGTGAGCATGTTACACGTTTTACAATTGAATGACATTACCTATGCTTGTGGCCCAAACTTCAACCGCCATAACATATTCATTTAAACTGTTCCCATCATCTTTACAACTTATTCTGCTCCCATCTTTCACGTACTTTATTGTCTAAAATTGAGATGCATTTGGCATATTGGAAAATGCTGTATTAAACAAGACAGGGCCCATAACAGAACGCCTTGATAAAGCCTGCCAGCTTGGCTGCTTTCCTTTTCACATTGCACATTGTACAAAATTAGTTAACCAGTTTATTAACCAGTTTGTTATATGAGTTTAACCTTGATTCTTGAAAAAAGTAAACAATGTACTCACGTCTTAATGTATCAAATGCTTTTGAAACATCCAGTTAAACTACAACACTATATATTCTCATGTACTTCAATGCTGACCTTGTTTTAAAATTGCATGTGTCCTATTAATGCATACCTTCCTTTTATAAATCCATACTGGTTAGAGTCTAGTTCAAAGCTGTATACTCCAACATGTAAAAAGTTCTGTACTAAACACCACTCAAAATATAGTCTTTACAGGAATAACATGTTCTTCATCAATCCTGCTACAAAAAGCATTTGTTTGTTTAAAATTTTCAATAGTGAAGTCATAAAAACATTCACTTCCTAAATGTATAAGGGAATGAATGTCTACTGATTTAAACATACTAATGGTTTAACAAAATTCTCCTGTATAAAATAATGATCCATTTTAATAACTTTTTTATATGTAATGAGCACCACTGGATGTTTCTTCTTGGAGATCTTTTTCTCCAAACATTCTCAGTGACAGCCACAATATCTGAACAACTGCAATGAGTTCCTTTTTCAGAATAATGCTGTTGTTCATTACATCTTCTTCTTGTTCTGCAGTGCTTGCCAGAATAGGGTCTATTTGGGAACATTTTATCTCCTTGTTCTGCACTGCCTGCCAGAATAGGATCCATTTGGGAACATTTCATCTTCTTCTTGTTCTGCAGTGCCTGCCAGTATAGGGTCCATTTCGAAACATTTATTTTATTTATTATTATTTATTTATTTTACATTTGTTGACCGGGCTAGTCTATCTGGATATATGTCCATTTTCAGTAGAGGCCCGGGGAGAAAAGCTCCAGTAATTATTACAAGGTTTAAGAAGGCGTTACAATATAAGTAATAACAAATATAAAGCTAACAGTAAACCAAATAGTATTTCAGGAAATTGCAAATTACAATCTTAAAACCAAAAAATACATAAACTACAACTTACGTGATGTGCATATCACAATAATCATTACAATACAAAGAATCAAAACATAAATTGTATAAGAAGAATGTTAAAGTGTAATGAGAGGTAAAGAAAAGCTGAAAGGGGTGTAGAGAGAAAACATAGGAAAGAAGAAAAGTAAAGAAAAGAAAACAGAGTGAGTCTAGTTAGTACAAGGACAAAGCCATTTTTATTGAGGTACTGTTTAGATGCGTTTAAAAAGTGGGGGAAAGGTCTGGGATGAGATATCTGAGGGTTATTTATTCCATATTTTCCAACAAAGTTGGAGAACAGGCAGTCCCCTGTAGAGTTATAGGGTATAGTAGGGAAAAAATAGGGAAGAAGACAAGAAAAGAAACAGAGTTAGTCTGTGTTACTACAGGGGCATAGCCATTTTTTATTGAGATACAGTTTTAGATTCCTTTTAAAAAGTGGGAGAGAAGTCAGAGATGAGATATCCGAGGGTTGTTTATTCCATATTTTTCCAACAGAGTTTGAGAACAGGCAGTCACCTGCAGAGTCATTGGATATAGTTGTTTTGATCAATAGTTTGTTTGAAGAGCATAGATGTTTCTGATTATAATAAAGTATGATGTGGCTAGAGAGTATTGGAGTTTTGGTGGGTTGGTGCAGGGTTTTGTGGGCTATTATGAGTTGTTGAATTTCGAGCTGATTAGGAAGTTCTAGCCAACCTAGTTGTTTTAGGTTAAGGCAGTGATAGGTTCTAAAAGGGGATCCTGTAGCAAATCTAGCAATATTATTGTAAGATGTTACTAGTTTATTGAGGGTTTTTTTTTGATAGATTGGTGTATATGGGGGAAGCATAGAGTAAAGTAGAGATTAGGTGAGTTCTGGCTAACGTAGGTCTTGTAAGTGGAGTAAGAAAGGGTTTGATTCTGTAAAGGGTTCCTATTTTTTTGTTCACTGATTTTATTGCAGTGTTGATATGATTGTCAAAGTTTAGATTGTTGTCTATTGTTATTCCTAATAACTTTGTGGTAGCGTCAGGAGAAATGATAGTACCATTATTGGAACTGATAGTGAAGTGTAAGGGGATGTGCTTTCGGGTTGGTGAGAAGAGAAGCAGTTTAGTTTTCTTGGGGTTAAGTAGTAGGCAGCGAAGAGAGAACCATTGTTCTACAGTGTTAAAGGCTTTTTGGGTAAGAGACTGGAGTTCTGTTTGAGAGGTAGATGTGCAGATAATAGTAGAATTGTCTGCATATTGAATACAGATAGTATTTGGTATAGCTGATTGCAGGTCATTGATAAAGATGGAAAAAAGAAGTGGACCTAAGATGGAGCCTTGTGGCACCCCTAGAGAGATGGGAAGATGATCAGGTAGTGAATTTTTCCAGAGTACCACCTGCTGTCGGTTTTCTAGGTAAGATTTAAACCAAGTTATGGAAGGAGGATCAAGTGAAAGAGAATTCAGAATGTGCCGAAGTACTTGGTGGTTAACCATGTCAAAGGCTTTAGATAAGTTGATGAAGAGTGCAGATGAAAGACTATTTTTGTTGCGATTAAAGTTGATGGAGTTTGTAAATGAGAGCAGTGCAGTGGTGGTACTGTGGGAAGGACCAAAACCATGCTGACAATTAGCAAGTAGGTTGTTTTGTAGAAGGTGGTTTAGTAGTTGTTTATGGATACATTTTTCCATAATTTTAGCAATAGGGGATAGTAGTGCTATGGGACGATAGTTAGAGAAGTCATTAGAGTTTCCCCCTTTATGTAGTGGGATGATATGAGATATCTTCCAGATTGAAGGGATAGTTCCTTCTTTAATGGATCTATTTATCAGAATAGAAATGGGATAGGCAATGGCTTTAGCTCCTATTTGCAGGAACTCAGCAGGAAGTTTATCTGCAGTGGGGGTGGTAGGTTTACGTTTTTGGAGTAAGGATGAGATAAAGGAAGTAGGAATTGGTAGTAGATGAAATGAGGGGGGTGGATTTGCAGAAGATGGAAGTAGCTTAGAGGTATCAGGAGATAGGTGACTAGCAAGAGTTTGAATAGTATTTGTGAAGAAAAAGTTGAAGGCATTAGCTGTTTGTATGGGATTGTCCGGGTTAGAGTCTTGTGGGTCAGGTGTGATAGATTGGCCTGGGGATAGAAGATTATTAATGCTGGTCCAGAATTTTTTAGGTTCCTTGTTGGATGTTTGTTGTAGATGAAGGTAGTAGTTTTTTTGTCTGTCATGATGGCTTTTTTTTGTGCTGTTTCTACATTCTCTAAAGGTTTGACGGTTGGCCAGGTTCTTAGTGGTACGCCATTTTGCCCAGGATTTGTTTCTGATAATGATTTTTTGTCTAGTATTGGTGGTCAGCCAGGGGGCTGGTTTGGCTTTGGTTCTGATAGTGCGAATTGGTGTGTGCTGGTCAAGAATAGCTAAGAATGTGGAATTGAAGTACTGTACTGCATCATTAAGAGGGAGAAATTTTAGAGGAGACCAATTACATTGTCTCAGTTCTGTTTGAAAGCATTCTGAGTTAAATTGCTTTTTTGGACGTAATGTTCTGAATGTGTTTTGAAAAATTAGATTGGTTTTATGTCTAATAATATAAGTTAAAGAGTGGTCACTTAGATCGTCTGGAAGAGAGCCAGTTTTATAGGTTTGCTGGGGGGGTTAGTAAGTATCCAGTCTAAAGTGGTGTCCTTGTTATTGATTTTATTAGTTCTGGTAGGGCAGGTAATTAGTTGAGAGAAGCCATGTAGGTTTATGTGGGAGGTGGGGTTTGAATTATTACAGGAATTCCAATTAATATTTAGGTCACCTAAGATTAATGTTTCTTGTGGGAGATTAGTGGAGAGCCAACTAAGGATGCACTCAAAAGCATTAATGTTATTTCCTGGGGGAAGATGTATGCAAATTATATATATGGCTTTGCTTTTGTTGAGTTGAAGTTTAGAGCAAATTATTTTGGTACTATTGACTAGGGGAAGGTTCAGATTTATAGTGCTGATTTGTAGTTGTGTTTTATAGAGAATTGCTACACCTCCCCCCTGTTTTGTTGAGCGGTCAAGTCTAATGATGTCATACCCAGGTGGGGAGATTTCATTGTCTTTAATGATAGGTTTTAGCCATGTTTTTGATAGGCATAGGATGTCGAATTGGTTGACATCTAGGAGGGCATGGACTTGAGAAATTTTATTACAAATACTATGTATGTTGAGATGGGCTGTAGTGAGTGAAATGGTAGATTTGGTAGGTAGTGTAGTCCTAGTTATGTCATTGTTGTAGTTTCCTATGGTCTGGTTGTGGGCCAGGGTTTGGATGAATGTCTCCATCCAATAGTGAGTGGGGGGGGTGTTGAGTCTTTAGGTTGGAGAGGTTTACAAAAGTAGTCAATTAATGTTCTAGTTTTTTTGGTTATAGAATGTAATGTGGGCTTGTCTGTGGTATTTGGCTAGTAGGTAGTTGGGTTTGTAAATGAGATTTAGGAAGGTTGCAGAAAAAGGTGTAATAGGTGTAGAGGTGTGTATGGAGGGAAAGGTAAGGGTAGAGTACATAGGTAGTTCATAGGAGGTTAAGATATAGGTAGTTGCTAGAGAAGTTATAAGTGAAATGATAATCAATATTTGAATTTTGAAGGGTTCACTGTAGTGTGCATTGTTAAGGAAGTGGAGATGAGAGAGAGAATGAGAAATAATAGTAAGTATGTATGAGGTAGAGGAAGAGGAGAGTTGGGTAATTGGTAGGTGAGATGTGTACGATAGGGGTGGGAGTGTTATAGATGAGATTTGTGTGATTGGTGTGAGTAAGGTAGGGGTGTGGTTTCTGGAGGGATAAATGTAGGAGCACTGGGGTGTGTGGGAATTGGGGGTAGGGTAGGGGAGCGGAGTGAGCCCGAAGGGCGAACGGAGTGGGTAGAGACAAGAGAGCAGAATGTAGAGGAAGACAATCAGTGAAGTGAGAGACTCAGCAGGTAAGTCTAAAGGTGGGAGAATGTAGACAATGTTCAGAGGCTAGAAGGAAGAGAGTCAGGATGATATAGGAGAAGACAATGATTAAGGATGCCTTAGGACAAAGAAGAGTTGATATATAAGTGAATCCGAGGAAGCTGGGAACAGAGTAATGGGGGTAGGGATACAGAAAGAGGGTAGAAAATACAGTACAGAAAGCTAATTATTGAGAAAGCTAATTACTGAGATGCCACCTAGTGGCCAGTCACTGTATAACAGTGGGAAGGTCTCCTGCTAGGTTTGGGCGTCTAAGGGGGGAGTGAGGATGAAGTAGTTTGAGTGAAGGGGATAAATAAATAAATAAATCATTTCATCCCCTTCTTGTTCTGTAGTGCCTGCCAGAATAGAGTCCATTTGTGAACTGGCAGTGGTACTCAACTACTCTCTCCACAGCGCCAGTCAGGACATACCATATCATATCTCAGTTTTTTCTCATCAATCAAGCTCAATAAAGTTTTCACTGGCAATACACCTATTATAAAGTTAATAATAAGAATAGCATCACTGGATTTGTCACAAATCAGACTAGTAGAATATAATTGAGCACATTATGGTCCTTCAGCTCTCATTGCTACTCCTAAAGCATAGCTAACATCCTACATGAAATATGCAAATACACTATGGAATTCGAGTCAATTGTCTCATGTAAAAAGAATATAGACATTAAACAGGTTGTCAGCATGCATGCTTCACCTCTCACACAGACCTCACCTCTCACACAAAATAAGGTCACGACACATAAACCCACATACACAGAGGTACTCACTAAAAGCCTACCAAAAGAACAGAGACCTCCTAAATGCACACCGCCTGCACTCACCAATAAGCACTACACATATCAAAACATACACCAGTGTCTCAACAAATAAGCTCCTAAGGCAAAACATATAAAATTTCTTGGTCATAGTCAACTCCATAGTGAGACACACAGATGTCTATCTCACCAGACTGGACAAGTAGAAAGTCACAGTCAGCTGGCTATCAGGTGCCAGGATCCAACAAATCATGCATGCATTCAAGTCACTCAACAAGTACCATTATGACTCTGCCATAGTCAATGTTATAGTGAATGACTTGAGACGTACCTCTCTGGCTATATGAAGAGAGACATGACAGAACTCTCTGATTATGTGTCCCAGACAAGTATGTCCCTAACCCTAAGCAGTATCCTATCCTCACACAGGATGATACCACAATAAAAAAAATGATTGACTTCAACAATTTGATTAGCTTTTGGTGTCAGTCCAAGGGGATCCAGTATCTGTCAGCTTGGGAGGATATGGTAGACAGACCTTGCTGCTTTGCTGGAGATGATCTTCACCAGCCTTCCCTAGGCTTTTGAATACTGGCAAAGGCCCTTGCCTCCCCCATAGTACCTTTTTTAGGCAATGTCAAAACAACAAACTTTCCAATGTAACAAAATCTTATGAGACAAACTCAGGGTCATGCTGCTTAATGCTAGGAGTTTAACATGAAATTGCACCCCCTGGAAGCACTCCTCACCTTGGAGGATGCTGACATCTGTGCAGTTACCAAGACATGGTTCAAGGTCACTGAGAGCACCCCAGCCATGCAAGGCTACAATGCCTTCCACATGTTCAGATCTCAAAATCAGCATGAAGGAACCAAAGGTGGAGGTGTATCCATCTTCATTAAAACCAAATCCACTTTGAGACTGGTCAAACAGCATGACTTTTTCAAACTAATTAATGTCCAATTAACTATTGGGAAAGTACCATACCACTTCATTGCTAGTTATAGATCCCCCACCATGAACCAGGATAAGCACACCGCCTACCTCAATTTACTTGAATCCCTTGCCATACAGCCCACCACCTTAGTCATGAGAGATTTCAACTAGCCTTCCATAAATTGGGGAACATACATGAGCAAAAACATGCTCACCCAGAGGTTCCTGGACTTTGTTAGTACAAATGCTCTGAAACAGATAGTCTGCACTCCCACTAGGGGCTCGAATGTTCTGGACATAGTACTCACCAACATGGGGGACGGTCACTGTACTTCTCCATGTGTGATGCCCTCCCTGGTTAGGTCAGACCACAATTTAGTCTTGTTTGAGGTAACTTCTGGAACTGACACCCTCACAGGAAAAAAAAAAAAAACGTATAAAAAACTTCACCAAAGCTAACTACAACCTACTAAGTGATGGTAGAAAAATCTTCATATCACCATCAGTCACAGACATCAATGAGCACTATACAGAAGTGTACTCAAATGCCCCGTACAAACACTTAAGTGACTGCATAAACTCTGCTTTACATAATTGATCAAAACCAGGTCTTCCCATAAAAACAAGCTACAGTGGTGGACTTCAAGTGCAAACAGATTTTATAATAAGAGGAAGGAGATGTTGTCCAAAAGCAAGGGGATATAACTCTGCAAAGGAAGACTTCCTTTCTAAGGCTAAACAAGAAAATCAGAAATCTTGTAAAGTCTTCTAATGCAAATTACAAAACTAAATTCGCATCCCTTGCCAAGGATAATCATAAGACATTCTTTAACTATATCCAAAGTCTAAACATGAATGCCCATCTATGTGCCAAACTGGCTGTGGATGAGATTACTCATACTACATCGGAAGATATCACCAGCCTGCTAGCTGACAGATTCAGCACACACTTCATCACCCTATCCCCACCTACCATATGCCAAAGCATACTTGACACCAGCCCTCTGCCTAGTATCTCTAGAGAAAAGGTAATCTCTGCACTCGCCAACACCAAAAACATGGCCTCAATGGGACCAGATAATATCCCAGATTGTTTACTAAACAATCTAAAACAAGACCTAGTGGACCCACTTGGTGTTCTCTTTAATCATAGCTTGAGAATAAGCTATGTTCCTGTAGAATGGAGAACAGCAACAATAATTCCACTGCACAAAGGGGGGGGACATCAACTGACCCTGGGAACTACAGACCCATGAGTCTAACTAGCCTCATCTAGAAGGCCATGGAAAGAATTATCATAGTCCGTATCAAAAAGGACATAGGCAACCTCCAAAGACTGGCCCCAACCCAGCTTGGGTTTGTTAAGGGTAGATCCTGCTTATTAAACATGGTAGACTTCTTTCTGAATGTCACCAAAGCCGTGGACAAATGTAAGACTGTACATATAGCCTATCTCAAACTTGTCAAGGCTTTCAAGACAATTCCCCAGTCTGATATCATTAACAAACTCTCCCAGATAGGGATTAACCCTTAAGTTACTAGACGGGCAGTCAATTGGCTGAACAATTCCTATGCGATTTGTATAAAGCCACTACTGGCAGCACAATACCAAATTTAGATATATTGGTGACCCTTGATGTTGTCTCTTTTTTTACTTGTATTCCGAATCAGTAGGGTATTTGTATGGTTAAACAAGTTTTGCTCAGATCTGGTAAATTCTCTATAAGTCATGTAGATTTTTTATGTATGTTGCTTGGGTAAGTGTTGGATAACAATGTGTTTATATTTGAAAAGAAATGCTATTGGCAAATTTTAGGTGTGGAGATGGGCACAAGTTGTGCCAACTTGTATGCCAATCTTATAGTTGAGTGGAAGCAACAGCACATTTTGAAAGGGAGGGAATCTAACATCATGTTTTATCGATGATTTGTCAATGATCTTTTTGTTGGCTGGCATGGTACTGCATATGAATTGATGGAATTTTTTAATGATCTTAAGACTAGTGATTTTCTTAGGTTTACTATGTGTAAGTCTGTGCAATCTATTAACTATTTGGATGTTACTGTTTTTAAGAAGGATGGAAGTTGGTGCACTCAAGTACATAGGAAGGATCATCCAACCTTCCTTCATAGGGGCAGTATGCATCCCACACATGTGTTTTCCAATGTAGTAACAGGACAGGCAATGAGAATATCTCGACTGTCCTGTGATGAGAATGATTTTCAAATTGAGTTAGACTCCCTCAGTAATGCATTTGAAGCCAGAGGGTATAGTCAGAGAGAAATTGCCAAGGCTAGACAGAAAGTGTTGAATGAAAGAAAAGGACGGGCTAGTCCCTACTTTTCTGATGGGGTGTCAGTACCTATTGTACATGATACTGGACCTCATGAGATTCCAGTGGTGCTTCCCTACATGCAAGACATAGCTATAATTAAGACAACTTTCGTAAAAATTGGTCTATTTTACAGGTGGATGATAAAATATCAGAACTGGTAGGCTCTGAACCAAGGTTTATACATAGGTATAAAATGAATCTGAATCAGCAGTTGTGCTACCCTAGGATGTTAAACAACATCAGCTTAGAATAGGGTGGCACTCAGAGATGTGGTGCCCGTGCATATTGTGAATATGAGGATGAGTCTAGATATTTTAAGCATCCTGACACTGGTCGTCTTTGGCAGTTATGGACCAAGGCAGATTGTAATACTATGAATCTGGTTTATGCAGCACAATGTATTATCTGCTTTAAGTTCTATGTCGGAAAAACAAACCGATGTTTAAAAGAGAGGATGAGAGATCACTTATGTTGTACTAGGAAGGGTTTGGAGTGCAGTGCCTTGCCTAAACATACTATTCAGGTGTGTATCCAACATACATTTGTTTTTCAGGTCCTACATGTGATGGGGCCAAACATGAGGATGGGTGATATTATAAATAAAACAGAAGAGATTGAGATACAATGGATCCTAAGGCTAGGGTCACATAGAGGTCTTGGTCTGAATTATAGTGTCCCTCTCAAGCCTGTGCTTAGATCTAGAAAATTAAAATAATTTTATTAACTATTATAATTGATTTTTACATGGTTGTATATGTATATATGGTCTGTATATACCATTTTATAACCCATCATGAAGTGTTTAGTGATGCATTTATATATATATCTGTCTAGTTTACATCATGACAGAGATGTTTTCATTGCATATTTTGTGTTTATGGGTGCTTGCCCCTTAAATATTGTATGTCTTAATTTGCTATGTTTTAATTAATGTGTTTAGAGGGAATTTTAGCAATCATGATAGGTTATGAGTTTTTGCTTTTTTATATATAAATGGATGGCCTTATTTTAATGTTGTCTGATGAAGCAGTGTTTACCACTGCAAAAGCGCTCATGTCAGTTTATTAAACTTCTGTTATTTTTTTGAGTTATCTCAGTGTGATTTGTTTATATTTTACCAGCATTTGCCTTCTACTGGGGACATTGTTGGATTTTGCTGCTACTTACTTGGAACTCGCATTCTTGTTGCTTTGGGGATTTCTTGTCTGTTATTTTAACAGCCAATATTTATGTGAAGAAATATTAGTAGCTAAATTGTACTCTTAATCATAGTAACAGAAAGTTCTTTAGAAGAAGGCAACATGAGTTAATTGGTAATAGTGTAACAAGTACATCTGGAAATCCCATAGTGGTGGGAGGATTTTTTGGTTACTTGGGAGAACTCACTGGCAAGCAATGATTCATGGTAATATATGGAAGCAGATGTAATATTCTATCGAGACAGTAAACAAGACTGATGTTTTAAACTTTGTTGTCAGTTAATTTGAATTTTGGAGGCACTTAAGGAGCATTATTAAATAAGGTATAATACGTGTTGGTTCCAGCTTGGAAATTAATGGGACAGGATGACAATTTGATTGTATGCAGATAGAATAGTCTCAGCATCTATGAAAAGGCAAAATCCAGATATGTTTAGATGAAAGTATTTACAATTACTTACTTAAGTATTTTCAACAGTCTATATAGGCAGAGAAATATTAATAATTAAAGTGAACCATGAGAGCAAGTGGAATTTTATTTAGACACGTAGAAACATATACAGTAGACTCCTCTTATCCGGCCTCTCATTAACCAGCCTCATGTTTAACCAGCCATCAAATTTCTGCCATAGCCCTGGCAAAAGGCAACAGAGAAAAACAACACTTCCACCTCCTCTGGGCTAAATAATGACAGACATTTGAGTTTTAGACTAACATACTAACACAAACCCTGTTATTCTAGCTGATTTATAACCTGTAAATGCTATTTTAAATGCTTTCTCTGATTAACCAGCCATTCTCTTATCCAGCCTAAGGTCCAGTCCCAGTGAAACTGGATAAGTGAAAGCCTACTGTAGCTGCAGAAATGTGAAACGTGGATCTCACTTTTATTGTTGTCATTTTCAAAATAAATAACTCCCTATCATGAAGGAGAGTGTAGGTGAGGGTTTGATATACAAAAGTGTAAATTTTCTTACACTACTGTTTCTTCTCATTTTTATCATGTATAGCTGTAGTGGTGGGTGGCACAGTGGCATAGCAGGTAGTGTTGTCATCTCACAACAAGAGGTTCCTTAGTTCGATTCTCATTTGGGGTACCTTCTGTGTGGAGTCTGCATGTTCTGTATGTTCTGTCTGCATTTGCGTGGGTTTCCTCTGAGTGCTTCAGGTTCCTCCCACAATCCAAAGACATATAGTTGGTGAACTGGACACTCTTGATTGGTCATAAGTGTGAGAGTGTGTGTGTGTGTGTGTGTGTGTGTGTGTGTGTGTGTGTGTGTGTGTGTGTGTGTGTGTGTGTGTATGTGTGTGTGTGTGTGTGTGTATGCATGTGTGTGCATATGTGTGCATATGTGTGTGCGTGTGTATGTGTGTGTGTGTGTGTGTGTGTGTGTGTGTGTGTGTGTGTGTGTGTGTGTGTGTGTGTGTGTGTGTGTGTGTGTGTGTGTGTATGCGCACGTGCATGTATGTGTGTTATGGAAGAACAATTGCAGCAGTAATTGCAGACAAAAAGAATTACTATTGTAATTTGCAACAAAAGCACCAAAATCAACCACACAAATTCTGGTCAGGCATAAACAAACTTCTCCACCCAGGCCAATCAACTACCCCTACCCCCTTAACTACCCTTCAACAACCTTTAAAAGCGTTGCTAACACCTTTAACACTTTCTTTACAGAAACCGTGCAATCCCTAGCCAGTAAGCTATCTCCCTATACCCCAAGTACCACCAAACCCACACCATGATAATAAGATCCCCTTTAAGCTTGATGCAGTACCAACATATTTTATTAAGTCCCTACTTAAAAAACTGAAACCCACCACCCTTTCAGCAGACCGACTACCTGCAGAATATCTCCAAAAACCCGCTAATGAAATAGCATACCCTATATAAATTTTAATCAATAGAACTATCCATGAAGCTTACATCCCCCACATCTGGAAAATCTCCCACGTTGTTCCTCTTCATAAAGGGGGAAATTCCACTGAACTTTCAGATTATAGGCCTATAGCCATTCTGTCTCCTTTGGCTAAAATAATGGAAAAATGTATCCACAAGTAATTTCTTGCCTATCTGAATCAAAACACTCTCCTAGCCCCCTCCCAGCATGGATTTAGACCTTGCCATAGTACAACCTCAGCCCTTCTCTCCTTCTCCCATACAATAAATCAAAACCATAATGACAACAAGCTCTCCTCAGACCTCTTCCTTGACCTATCCAAGACATGTGATATGGTAAATCACCAGCTACTCTTAAACACATTAAAATCACTCTCCATAGATAACCTAGCAATTACCTGGTTTCATTCTTAACTAAGTGACAGACAACAAGCTGTACTATGGAAGAATAATCTATCGTGCCTTTTACCAGTCACCCTTGGAGTCTCACAGGGATCTATATTAGGTCCCCTCCTATTCTCCATATTCATTAATGACCTGTACAAAGTCACCCCTGATGCAACTTGTATTCAGTATGCAGATGACTCAACCCTAATCTGCACTGCCACCTCCCCCACAGATTTACAATCCTTGTCCCAAATCACTTTCAGCAAAGTAGAGAACTGGCTCACTGGTCACCAACTACTATTAAACCCAAATAAAAACAAACTATTACTCTTCTCCCCCACTTGCAAGGTCTCCTCACCACCTCTCACCATAATATCTAACAATGGTACCATCATTTCCCCTTGAACCTAGTACCAAACTACTGGGAGTGATCATTGACAGCAACCTCAAGTTTGATGCTCACATAGACAAAACTATTAAAGCAGTTAATAAAAAATTAGGCTCTTTATACAGGATTAAACCATTCCTAACCCCATCTGCTAGAACTGTTATTGCCCGTACACATCTGCTATTGACCCTTCTTTATGTCTCACCCACCTTCGTAAACCTAAGCAAGTCAAACCTCAATAAATTAACTAGGTGCTACAATAACACTGCCAGATTTGCCACAGGATCAGCTTATAGAACCTATTACTGCCTTAACCTTCGATCATTAGACTGGCTTGTACTACCCTATCAGCTGCAATATAACCAACTAATAGTTCTTCACAAAATCCTCTACCAACCAGACAGTACACCCATACTGAAAAATATTATTACCCCCTACAGTAACCTAAAATCCCTTCGCTCTTCCAAACAATTGCTAGTGCAAACTGTTAAAGCCAACAATTCAGCTGGTGAATCACGATTCTCCAACTCTGCTAGTAAAAACTCAAACCTACTTCCTGCTGAACTCACCACTGACCCCTCCTTATCCCAATTCAAATATCCCTTAGGAAATACCTAAAAATGCAGTGACTTTGTCCCTGTACAAACCCTGACAAACCCCCACTCAAACATAATTCATAAATGAGAACCTCATTACAAGAATAAAACTCTAACTTTCTAACTGTTTAAAATTCTGTGTATCGCCCACCTACTGGAAAATTTTAAAATTAACACTACACCATGTATGATAACCACCTTAATATATGTGTTTTCCATTTTCAGATGAAATCTTTAACTATTTCTTTCTAAGCTACTTGCTTCCAACCTTTGCTGTGTGTATGTGAGAAAAACATGTACCTGTGTGTACATATTGTTAAACAAATCTCAGTTTTGTGATAACTCACTGTAATAATTTCACTGTATTTATACTTGTTTTTGTACATTTGGAGCTTTTCTCCCCAGGCCTCCGCTGAAAATGGATCTGTATCCAGTTGGACTTTCCTGGTTAACAAATGTAAAATTAATAAATAAATAAGTACTAGACACCCAGCAGTGTGAACATTGGCTCTAGATGATTGTCACTGCTGAACTGATACCTTGTCCCCATGTGCAAAAATGGGAAAAAGAGGCCATGGATGTGAATGGACAGCTCTAATGGCATTGCAGTTGGATGTTTCTATACAATGTTTATGTTTTTATTTCAAAGGGAAATACCTGGGGAATTTATAAAACTTAATGATTTATGATGACAAAAGAGAGCTAATGGTTCAGAGCAATTAGAATGCCAACTGAGTAAGGCTAGAAACATGATGTGAGAATATTTGGAGAATATAAATGAATACAGAGTAATGTCACTAAAGCAGTATATATATATACATATATATATATATATATATATATATATATATATATATATATATATATATATATTTGATAATACACTTAGAAAAACTAAATTGTTAGCACAACATTTGAGGCAACAGAAAGTAAAAGAAACAATAACTAAAATAAATAAGTGGGAAACTGGTAAAATAGATGCAGACAAAACAAGAGAGGTAATGCCAAGTTATTATAGTTATTTATATACATAATCTAGAAATTACCAACAATATGCATGAAATAAAATATAGTTTTGTGTAATCTGCAATTGCCTGTAGTAATGGAAGAGGAAAGAATGTCTTTGTTAAGAATAATCCAAGAAAGTGAATTAAAACTAATGATAAGATATTAGAACATAAGCAAGACACCTGGAAGTGATGGAATTCCAAAAAAAACATGGAAAAGAAGAGGGGATAATAAACTTTTGATTAGCACTTTTAATAAAATCCTTATGGGGAATGCACCCCCACCATGAAGAGAAGTAGGGGTGATAGTTATATAAAAGAAGGCAAAGATCCATTAGATCCAGATTTAGACCAATTTCAGTATTAAATCAAGACTATAAGGTGTTCTTAAGTTGTTTTTTGTAAAAAGAAAGGTGAAGATACTACCAAGAATTATATATTTAGACCACTGTGGATCTGTTGACACTAGGCAAACATTCCATAAAGAACTCTTATGATTCAAAGACACACAATAGATAATATTATTACACTGATGTTAACTGAGTTAGATGCTGAAAAAAAAACACATTTGATCGAGTGAGATGGGAATTTATGAAGAGAGCATTGTAGGTATGTGATTTCTCCACGAGAATGGATAGCACTGATACTGAAAAGCATTTATAATGGTGCACACGCAAGAGACAAATTAACTTTCCAGACAATTCAGTCTCACAAGAGGAACCCAACAGAGGTTGGTTCTCACCTTTGTTTTCTGCATAGTATTTAAAGCTACTAGCAAGGGATATTAGCAATCTAGTAGTGAAGGATATAACTGGAGAAATGTAAATAAAAAGATGGCTCATTTTATATGTGCCCAGTCCTAAAGAAGAAACAAATATCATATTTGACAAGTTAAAATAGCTTACTAGTACAATAGGATAAAACATATATGAAGCAGTGACAAAAAATGTTGCAGTGAATTGCATCCCATCTTATAATATAGCACAGAAGGTTCCCTTTCTGTGGAGGCATGGAAATTAGGTATTTGGGGGTTTAGTTAAAGCAAGATGTAAGTAAAAGCAGCTAAGGAAACATGGGAAGAAACCAGTCAAAATATTATAAACTAGATTAAACAAGGAAAATTTTTATTTATGACTCTCAAGTATAAAATACAACTCATTAGAAAGACTGGTTCCATTAGACCTATTATGTAGCTTAAGCAAACATCTACCAAGAGAACATATATTGGAAATATAAAAAGGATATTAAGGAATACATTTAGAAAAATAAAAAGGAAATAGTACAATGGGAAAAACTGGCAATGGCAAATGAACAAGAAGGCTTATGATTACCATATTTGGAAATGTACTATAAGGCTACTCAACTTAGAATAATGTATCTGTTCCAAGGTTCAGACTATAAATCTAATGGAAAGATATGGTAGGTATAGTATCTGCTGGGTATAACACAGCTCACCGTCTAGGTGTTTAGGCAGATTTAGGACAAATGCATAGAGAACACTGTGTGTTATCATATAAAATATTAAAAAGATAGTTGATATAAAAGAAAATAGACCATGGAAAAGCACCTCACCAAGAGGATTACTGGCCTCAAACATATGTCCTATGCAGCCCGACTGAAAAAACTCCAGCTGTACTCAGTGGCATATTGCTTACTCAGAGGTGATCTCTGCCTGACTTACAAAGCCATGTCCAACTCAGAATTGATGGACATGCTCCACCTAAAAAAATCCAAGTCACTGCGAACCACGCGCTCTAGTGAGCTAAACCTCACCACAACAATAAATAGAACATGCTGGAGGGATAGATTCCTGTCACAGAGACTCCCCATACTTTGGAACTAAGTTCCTAACTACATTAGGTAGAGCCCTTCACTAACACTCTTCAAGAGAAGCCTTGACGAGTGGATGGGTAACAGAAAATACACCCCTGGGATCACTTCATTGGCTCTGCTTGACAGAGGCTCAGTTAATTAATCAATGGGGTGGCGAAAGTCGACACACTCTGACTAGGTTTAAAAATGCCCTCGGGCAGATAGCCTAGTACCCACCTATGAACCTATGAACCTATAAAATCAAATTATTCCTATAGGACATACTACATTGTGAAATAAGACAAAAGTTGAGGACAGTTTGTAAGGAATGTGGGAAAAACAAAGCAATCAGTTGCGATTTGGAAAGCAGAAACTGAACATAAATGAGATCATTAAGTGGGAAGAACTCAAACATGTATTTCAGCTCCAAGATTTTGATCAGTATATATATATATATATATATATATATATATATATATATATATATATATACATGGGTCTAGGACACATGCTCGACTAGCATATGTCTGAATCACAAAACATCGAACACACATACACGAAAGTGCTTAACTTCGAAAAGCGCTTCCGTGTATGTGTAGCTCAAAAAAAAATCTACATTTCTGAAGCCCGCCTGCTCTCCCCATACCCCCCTACTTTATTATTCTCACTCTGAGATCACGCTACAGTGGGGAAAATGGAATTTTCCCTTAACTGCACTGTAGTCCGATCTACGAAACAGGCACACATACACAGAAGCGCTTGTCGATGTTAAGCACTTTCGTGTATGTGTGTTCGATGTTTTGTGATTCGGACATATGCTAGTTGAGCATGTGTGTGGATCCCATGTACATATATATATATATATATATATATATATATATATATATATATGTAGATATAGGTTACTTCTAAGTTTCAAAACTTCGACTTTCTCATGGTCAAGACCATAAGACTGAATTTTTTAAACTTTGAACCATTTAAATGAAGATCACTGTATAGTGTGGAATGGTATATTTACCATTTTCCATGCTGTAGTGCAGTCTCGGAGTAGGTATATTTAATTAGCAGGGGGTGTGGGGGGTGCAGAGGGGATTGTCCCCCTGCAAAAACTTTATTATGGTTTCGAAGTTTTCAAAACTTCGATTTTATGATCTTGACCATGAGATAGTCGATGTTTTGAAACTTCAAAATTTAGAAGTAGATATATATATATATATATAGAGAGAGAGAGAGAGAGAGAGAGAGAGAGAAAGAGAGAGCTACATATATGGGTATTATGAAATAATTAAAAAAAATATTAAAAAAATGAAAAAAGTACCACTAAGTCACAAATAGATGACTTTATAATTGAGGCTAGAAAAGATATAGGGGCGAGTAAGAGAGATATAAGTAGAGCATACAAGGCTATACTAGATTTGATGCAGATAATATAAAATTAAAAACATCTTGGAGTGCAAATTACAAAAGGATATACTTAACAGGGAATGGAAAGAAATGTATCTCATACCTAAATATGCAATTATATCAAGAAAGTTTAGATTTTTGCATGGAGTTGTTTACACAAATATTTTTATACTCCACTAAGATTTGAAATAATGTTCCCAGGTATAAGGGGTCATTTTTGGCATTGTGATTGGTTAGTGAGAGGTACGTGGGAAATATGATTTTTGGGAATGCTTTGGGGTTACTTAATACAAACAAGAACTGAATAATATGCTTAATTGTATATTTAGAAAACAATTTGTTCCCAATTTTAAAATACTTTTATTGACCTTGTACAAAACAACATGTTCTAAAGAGATAAAACATTTTAGTTTTTGTTGTTTCTGATTTCAACAGTAGGCAACAAAGCTATCACAAGAATTTGGAAAGAAACACGTTAGCGAGATAAAAACGCTCATAGTGCTTTAGTATATGAAAGTGAAATCTGTTAATGATCAGAGACAAATATTTTGAGCAATAAATGGCCTTTAGGGGATCCTGATCAAAATTCTAACAGAGAATGGGTTATTAACTTATTAGTCTAAGTGACTCTCAATAAGTTAAGGAAGAGTTTAAGTACTGCTGCTATAATGGAAGTTTGATATTTGTTTAATAGAAAACAAAATACAAAGAAGAAAAACATACATGATTTTTTCATGTAAAATGTTTTTGTGGGTGGGAGTGATTTTCTCTTTTTTTCTCTTTTTACATGATATTATGGATTACTGAGTGAATGGAAAGAAATTATAAGACTTATTTGAGATTCTTAACAGTATAGAACCGAAAAGCCAAGTTTGTGGCAAAATGTCAACAATGACTATCTGATAAATGTTTACTTATTAATAGTGTAAAAGATAAAATAAATACTTTTATGATTGCATTCAAAGCAAAAAGATTAAATGCACTATACATGAAGACTGCACAGTTTGTTTTACTTGAAGCTGATATGTCTGTTTCTATTGCAATAAAAATGGTATCTTGTCAAGTAATAATAATAATAATAATTAATAATAATGATGATGATGATTTTAAAGGAACCTAGGACATTTTTAAAAAAAGTTTTATCAAAATACCAGTTCATGATTGATTAAGCTATGAATTTCATTAAAAAAGAAATCCAGTAAAGGATTTGGTGCATGTTTTAAATGAATTATTTAGGCCAGTCTGCTGGTACAGAGGTTGGTTCTCACCTGCAGAGCCAGTGATTGCATGTAAGCTATGATCCCAGGTAAATAATGGCCTGGTCAAATGACAGGTAAGATTAAGTGGCTTGGTGACTCTCCTTTTGGGGGGAAGAGATTGGGTCACAACCACTCTACTAATTACTATCTGCAAACATACTATATTAATGGGTGAGATAAATAGCATGTCAAAGGCTGCAATGTGTGTTTACATTGTTTTAGAAAAATAATAATAAAATGGGAGTGGGAATATTCTTCCATCCACACCATAATTTCTCTCTCTGTGTCCTTCTGGAGGTACACTAATCCATTCCTTACTCTGAATACACAACTGCTGGCATCAGTCCAGTGAGAACACATACTGGTGGTTTTATTCTTGAAGACAGAAGTCCCTGCCTTCAGTGGCACTCACTGAAAAAAAAACATCCAGTAGTGCATGTCCTTCATAAAGGACATAGAGCATGGAGGATCCTGAGTCCAGCCCTGATTTTCCATGGTAAAGCACAGGATTTAAGATAATGAGGCATGTAAAGCATAGTAAGCAGAAATAACAGACTGAGTGGTTACAAATGGCAGAGAAGGGAAAATTAACATCAGTAATAAAATATTTTTGAAAGTAAATTGTCAATGCAAACTTAGAAAACTGGATGTCATCAATGCTACCGAAAGATAACTGTAACATTCTTGCTGAGATTGTATAAAAATCTCTGTTTTTATAGTTTAGAAGATGTAAGTGGTAGGTGGTATGGGGCAGATTAGTTTAGAAGATATAGGTGGTATGTGGTATGGGGCAGATTAGCTTACAAGTTGTAGGTGGTAGGGGCAGATTAGTTTATAAGATGTAGGTGTTAGGTGGTATGGGGCAGATTAGCTTAGATGTTGTAGGTGGTAGGTGGTACTGGGCAGATTAATTTAGAAGATGTAGGTGATAGGTGGTATGGGACAGGTTAGTTTAGAAGATATAGGTGGTAGGTGGTACAGAGCAGATTAATTTAGAAGATGTAGGTGGTATGTGGTATGGGACAGGCTAGTTTAGAAGATATAGTTGGTAGGTGGTACAGAGCAGATTAGTTTAGAAGATGAAGGTGGTAGGTGGTATGGGGCAGATTAGTTTAGAAGATGTAGGTGGTAGATGGTACAGGGCAGATTAGTTTAGAAGATGCAGGTGGTAGGTGGTATGGAGCAGGTTAGTTTAGAAGATGTAGGTGGTAGATGGTACAGGGCAAATTAGTTTAGAAGATGCAGGTGGTAGGTGGTATGGGACAGGTTAGTTTAGAAGATATAGGTGGTAGGTGGTACAGAGCAGATTAATTTAGAAGATGTAGGTGGTAGGTGGTATGGGACAGGCTAGTTTAGAAGATATAGGTGGTAGGTGGTACAGAGCAGATTAGTTTAGAAGATGATGGTGGTAGGTGGTATGGGGCAGATTAGTTTAGAAGATGTAGGTGGTAGATGGTACAGGGCAGATTAGTTTAGAAGATGCAGGTGGTAGGTGGTATGGGGCAGGTTAGTTTACAAGATGTAGGTGGTAGATGGTACAGGGCAGATTAGTTTAGAAGATGCAGGTGGTAGGTGGTATGGGGCAGGTTAGTTTACAAGATGTAGGAGGTAGATGGTACGGGAAAGAGGAAGAACATCAGGAGAAGTTTACATCTGGTAGAATTTACATCTTTTACATCTAGTAGAATAGTATATGAAAGTGAAAAAAGAGGATAATGTCACAACTGTAAATATTTATAGCATACAGACAGCCACATAGAAAGACAAGCATATAGCTCCAGACAGACAAAGATAGCTGTTGGACATTTTACAGGAATACCAGATGACTGAGCTTATTCATTGGCTAAAAAAGGCAGACATTATGCTGATAATAAATGGTTTATTAATCCATAAAAAAGGAATCAGGCAAAGGTTGCCCTTTTAGTTTTTCTTTTCTTTTTTTTTTTTTTTTTGGCTATGTATGTACAAAATTGTAAAGGAACTGAAAAGCATTTTGGATTGTAAAGCTAAGACATGACACTAAAGGCCAGATTAGAAAAGATATGCTCTTAGTGTAAGTGAATACATACACTGAGAGAAGGTCTTTTGGAATATAGCCCCCAGTACAAACATGTTTATAGACAGACCATACAATGAAGTAAGTCACTTACACTGAGAGCAAGTCTTTCAGAATCAGGGTAGGCTTACACTGAGAGCAGCTCTTTTGAAATCTGCCCCCAAAAGTCTCACTTGCTTAGTAACTGCAAGTCCGAACTTCACTCCCTAATCCTGTAAATCTCTCTCTAACCCTAATCCCAAACCTCACTCAGTAAACCTAAAGCTCCAAGTCACATCTTAATCCTAATTCCAAATCATGTGCTCTAACCCTAAAATTCCCATTTATTCCCTAACCCTAATTCCAAACCATGCTCCCTAACCCTTACCCTAAACTTCCCAATCATTCCCTATCCCTAATCCCAAACCATCCTCCCAAACCCTAACCTAAAACCTCCCAGTCACTCCTTAACTCTTACTCTAACCCTAAAATGTCCCAGTCACTCCCTAACCCTAATCCCAAACCAAGCTCCTAACCCTAACCTGAAAACCTTCCAGTCCCTCCCTAACCCTGATAGCAAATCAGTAGAAACCACATTCTGTAAACTTAAGTAAAAGGGGATGATCTACATGATCCAAATCTGTCTTTTTGTTAAGAAATAAAGCAGCACTGAGCAGAGCTTGATCCATATTGGAGTAGATGTACTCAGTTTCTAAATATAATGCTGTATTGGTATTGATGGATGGTCTAAAGCCCTGTTGAGAGCTGCTGAGAGTATGGACTACTAGCAGATGGTCAATTGTTTGTAGACTATTTTCTCAAAAGTCTTTATTTAGTAGGGGGGAGAATGGTTATGCTTGTAAAATGTTTAAAGTGTGCGGATGAGGGACTTGAGGGACTTTTGGTAAAGAAGCAATTGAACTGTTTTTTAACTAGGGGATGCAATCCTGGATGAAGAGAAATGATAAAAGAGGAGAGTAGATTAAGGTGGAGACCTGTTTTTATATATTTAGGATGGCAGGTACTGAGGTTTTGTACATTTTGATAGTAATAGATTAGAACAGCTTGCATAGGGTACCAGATGAGATTTGTTGAAAGTTGAAGGAGTGTTATAGCTGGACTGGACCTAGGTGAAAACTGATTGCCTTAAAATAAGTATGTGGTTTGACTGTGATTCACTAGCAGAAGGAAGTGGACTATAAGTGAAAAAATAATTTAAAATTTCAGCATCAAAATTTTGATGAGATGCTGAGAACATAGTTTTATTTTTTCTAAAGGAGCTTTTAACTTTTGTCCAGCAATGTCTTGGTGAGTATAGAGATCAGGTAGTGTTAGGGGATGTGTGCGTGTGTGTGTGTCTGTGTGTGTGTGTGTGTGTGTGTGTGTGTGTGTGTGTGTGTGTGTGTGTGTGTGTGTGTGTGTGTGTGTGTATGTGTGTGGCTGCATGTGTCACTATATCTCTGAGTGTAGGTCTCCCTGTGAGGTCAAATGGGGGGTAGTGAGGGTATAGGCTAAGTGAGTGTGTGTGTGTGTGTGTGTGTGTGTGTGTGTGTGTGTGTGTGTGTGTGTGTGTGTGTTTGCATATGTGTGTGTGTGTGCGTGTGTGCGTGTGTGTGTGTGTGTGTGTGTGTGTGTGTGTGTGTGTGTGTGTGTGTGTGTGTGTGCGTGTTGCCTGCCTGCACACACTCCTTGACTAATGAGCAAATCCAGCAAAACAGAGTCAGGGTACAACTCTATATATGTTTGTCAGCCGGACCACCAGTCTCCAGGGTAGGTCTACATATGTGAGTCAGGGGACCACTAGCCACAAGGTATAACTGTAAATAAGTCAGGGGGACAACTAGCCACCAGTTATAACTAACACATGGGTCGGGGGGAATACTAGTCTGCAGGGATAACATTATATCATTTTGCCTTAATGACACTTAAACATGACTGGGATCAGGAGGGGAAACAGTAGCCTCCTTAACGGCACTTAAACATAATGGGGATCAGGAGGGGAAACACTAGATACCAGGGAAACCTATTGTATTTCATGCCTTAATGGCACTTAAACATAAACACATAAGAGGGATTGGGAGGAGAAACACCAGACAGCAGAGAGAATATTTTAACAAGTTGCATTA
The DNA here is from genome assembly GCF_019279795.1 of Protopterus annectens. Lineage (NCBI taxonomy): Eukaryota > Metazoa > Chordata > Ceratodontiformes > Protopteridae > Protopterus > Protopterus annectens. The sequence goes on along the minus strand of NC_056725.1, from coordinate 1,518,845,618 downwards.
AGGGCAGTTATTAAAAAATACAAAAATAAAAAATGAGCAAAGTGAGTTAGGAGGCTCACAAGACACTAGGGATATAATAAATAAAGTACTTTAAAGGGACTGAGAAAGGATTGAAACTCTGCACGTTCTCACCAACCTGATGTCTGCACCACCACTAGCCACCAAATTTTCACTGTCACAAGTAAATAAATCTCAAAAAAAAAAAAAGAAAAATTCATACGGGAGAAAAGGGTTTCAAACCTTGTACCCTTGTTATAGGTGACACAAACATCACCCTGCTGTTCTAACTGAGAAACTAGCATTGCAATATTTTATTTTGATATATATATATTGAGGATCACGGGCATTACTCAATGCCTGCAACAGTTCGTGAGTTTTGAGAGAGAAGGATACGTAACAGAAAACATGATTTTCACTCTTATAGCACAAGAGATATACACAAATCCAACAGACGGTGTGACAAAACATAGGAATGGATTTTACCTATTGTTCTTAGAAAGTTATTTGAATAATAGCTTTTGTACCAGCATGCATTTATTGGAGTTTATGAAGAGCAAAACCCAAATGTCTGCCATTGACTAACTGTAATCTTCTGTGATTTAGCAGGGCAGGAAGAATTAGTCATTGAGGATGTCCTTACAATGCAGTGACAAGTATGTGTGTGTGTGTGTGTGTGTGTGTGTGTGTGTGTGTGTGTGTGTGTGTGTGTGTGTGTGCACACGCGTGTGTGCGTGAGTGCGTGAGTGCGTACTTGTGTGTGTGTGTGTGTGTGTGTGTGTGTGTGTGTGTGTGTGTGTGTGTGTGTGTGTGTGTGTGTGTGTGTGTGTGTGTGTGTGTGTGTGTGTGTGTGTGTGTGTGTGTGTGTGTGTGCATATGCGTGTGTTTGTGTGTGGGAGAGTGAATGGGGGTACCTGTGCTAATATGCTGCATTCACCACCACTGTTAACTACCATAGGAAAGTGTTAATCTACACTCAAAGTAGTTAACAGTGATATAGAGATTTACAAATTTGCTGATAATGAGGTCCTTCCTCTTTGCAGCTAATGTGTTTCTGAATTTCAGTTCTGTGCATTGCAGAAATGGGGCATTTTTAGTGCAGCTCTTACCATGAGTGCCAGGGATATGTATGGATTCCTGCGATTATGTACATTACATCAATAATACAGTAAAGGGATGTTTAGCATACATTTATGGAGGAGAACTGTATTGTAAAAGTTTAACTTTTCTAAATGTGTGCAGTGAATACAGGCACAAAGTGGATAAAATGAGTTTTGCCACAGTCCTGGTCAAACCATATGATATCAACCACTTGGATACAAGTCAATTAATGGGTAAAGTAAGGTATGTGACTGTTATGAATGGTAACCAGTCAATGCTGACTCTGTCTTCCTTAAAGTATTAAATACCACTGCTTTGCACATAGAAGTTATCTGTAAAACAAAGTTAAGTGCTGTACAGTTTTAGGGTGTCATACTTAATACACTAATATGGACATGTGGATTGTATTAAAAGATACACACAGCTAAAATACCGCCTGCACTAAACTTTATGTTTAGTCTTTAACTTAAAGAAGCACAAAAGGGTTATAGTTCTAGCATAAAATGGCTACTGTGCAAGCATTATCTCATCACATAGTCTTATTACTTGTCATCCCTTCGTGATGTGTTTTTGCTGCCAGTATGTCAGTTATGTCATAGCACTTGAGAACACTAAGCTGTCTTTTTTATTTCCTTCCCAGTAAACATCTTTGTGTTTCCATTGCCAAAATAGCTTAGTAAACTATAACCAGCGGAATTTGGCCACAACATGTGGAAGACATACTTAGAAAAAAAATTCCCTCTAAAACCACAGTTCATAATTTCTTTGTAATATATACAATTTTTGTCCATTCCAAACAGACTAAATAAAACACAAAGATCTCATAGTTGGCAAAATTGGTAACTATAGCATGAATGTAAATGATGCTAAAGGAAGTTTTAATACAGCAATAAAATTAAGTTTAAGTTTTTAAAATTCTGAATGGATCACAAATCTCACAAAATCTGCTGAATATATGTATATTTATTCCTACAGGTAAGGCATTTTCTAAAATAAGAGTAATAGAATGAAAAAAAATTAAATGATTCAACAATATAGAAAAAATGATACATGACTGGGACAAAGAGTTCCGAACTCTAAACTTTATTTAACAGAACACATAGTAAGGCTTGCAAATATATGAAACCAGAAGACTCAGTTTTTGCTTAACACAATATTTGTTTGAAGCACATTCACATTTCCAATAATTACTTGTGTTTTAGAAAAATCATAAAAAGCACACTCATAATACAATGATTTATGCCTCTCCTAATCCCATATTGTCTGCCATTTAGTTTCTATCTCCAATAAAACAGAAAACATTAGGCTCCTTCCAGACTTTATATTGATTAAAACATTTTCATTTAGTAATGCGTGTGTGTGTATATGAGTGCATGTGTGTATGTGTGCATGCATGCATGCATGCATGTGTGCATGTCTGTTTCTGTGTCTTTGTTAATCTTGGGGAAATTAATGGCAGTAGAAACAAATAATAGTGATGCATTAGGAAGAATTTCATCTTTAGGTTCCTATAAATAGGTTCATAGGTAGGTACTAGGCTATCTGCCTAAAGGTATTTATAAGCCTAGCCAGAATGTGTTGTCTTTTGCCGCACCCTTAGATTAGTTCCCTGTGCTTCTGCCCAGCACAGCCATTGAAGTGATCCCCAGGGTAAATTTTCTGTTTCCCATCCACTTGTCAAGGTTTCTCTTGAAGAGTGTTAGTGAGGAGCTCTGCCTAATGTAGATTGGAATTTTGTTCCAGAGCATAGTAAGTATCTGCGACAGGAATCCATCCCTTCAGCACTTCCTATTTATTGTTGTGGTGAGGTTTAGATCCCTAGAGAGTGTGGCTCGAGGGGATATGGTTTTCTTTAGGTGGAGCATGTCCATCAATTCTGGGTTGGACATGGCCTTGTATGTCAGGCAGAGATCACCTCTGAGTAGGCGGTATGCAAACGAGTACAGCTAGAGTTTCTTCAGTCGAGCTGCATAGGGCATCTGTTTGAGGCCAGTGATCCTCTTGGTGAGGTACTTCTGTGGTCTTTCCAGCTGCTGCAGGTTTCTTGTAAGATACATCCCAAATGGGGCGCTGTACTCTATGATGGGTCTGATGAGTGATGCGTAGAGGGACACAATGAACTCTTTTGATCTGGATGCAAACCCTTTTGTGATTAGGTGGGCCACATAGAAGGACTTTCTAACCACTTTGGCAATGTGATTATCAAAGGAGGGATTGCTCTCTACTTGGTTCCCCAGAGCCCTTATTACGTCTTCCATATTTAGGGGGCTACCACCTATGTGGTAGTTTGTGGTTACTTTGTTTTTTGGCATTAAGCTTGAGGCCATGGTTTTGACACCAGGTATCTGTTTCAGTGAGACCCTTTTGGAGGATGTCTGTGTCAGCTGGAGAGTCAATTATAGCCCCTAGTTTGCAGTCGTCTGTGAACTTGGTCAGCCATAGTCCTCCTGTGCTTGCCTGTACCTCTGAGAAGTATATGCCTAACAGGAGGGGTCCTAGGACTGAGCCCTATGGAACACCACTTGTAACTGGTTTAGAGTCAGACCTAGCTCCTGCAACTCTTACCATGTGGGTTCTGTCCGTGAGCCAGTTGACAACTCATCTCATAATGTAGGGGTTTATGTTTAGGCTGGTGAGCTTGTCTATAATACCAGAATGGGAAATGGTGTTGAAGGCCTTTGCGAGGTCTAGGTAGGCTGTGTGGACCACCTTTCCCTCTTCTATAGCCTTGGTAACTGTCTCAAAGAAGTCCACTAGTTTTAGGAGGCATGATCTGCCCTTAACAAAGCTGAACTTGGTAGGGTCCACTGTTTGGAGGTTCCCAATGTCTCTGTTAAGGAGATCCATGATGATGCGCTTCATAGCCTTGCAGACCAAGCTAGTCAGGCTTATAGGGTGATAGTTCCCTGGGTCTGTTGTGGCTCCACCTTTGTGGAGCAGAATAACCACTGCTGTGCGACACTCTATGGGTACATAGCTTGTGGAGAGGCTGAGTTTGAACAGTGTGTTTAGGTGAGGGGTTAGTTCATCTTTGAGCTCATGTAGGACGCAGCCTGGGACACCATCCGGTCCCATTGATGCTGTGTTTTTGGCTTTGGAGAGGGCTGTTTTAACCTGAGTGTCTGTGATTTCAGGGGCACTACATTCTTCTCGTATGGTTATGGGCCCTTTTGGGGGTGAGAGGGGGGGGTGAAGTTTGCACTGAACCTGTCTGCCAGGATGTTGGTGATATTGGTTGGTTCAGTGTATTTTGTGCCATTCTGCACTAACTCAGAGCAGATCTGAGAATTGCCACTGAGATTCTTTACATAGCTAAAGAATGCCTTGTGGCTATCTTTGGAGTCCTTGGCAATTTTTCTTTCGAAGCTAGCCTTGGATGATTTTATTAGGGATCATAGTTTCCTGCTGATACTGATCAGGGATGTCTTCTCTTCTTGGGATTTTACTCTTTTTGGTACTAGTTTCCTCCTTCTATTGTATAGCTTGTTTATGGCAGGAGTCCACCAGACTGGTTTCCTTTTCTTGGAGGCGTGAGTCTTGGTTTTGCTTGGGTTAGCATGATCCATGCATTCTTGTAGGGGCCCATAGAGTGCATTAGTAAAGGATTTTGAAATTTGGGCAGCGTTATCCTTTAGTATGGGGGCTTTGAAACTTTCTACCTTAGTCTCAAGTAACATGAAGTTTGCTTTTGAAAGGTTTTTCATGGTGGTTTCCTTGACTGGGGGTGGGGGCAGAATGTGGATATCCAGAGTGATTAGTTTTGTGGTCAGATCTAACCAGTGAGGGGTTGACCTTCAGTGTGGAGCACCGGTCGCCCATGTTGCTGTTGACCAGGTCCAATATATTGTCACCTCTGGTGGGGATGTTGAGCAGTTGATCCAGGGTGTTTGAGTTTATAAATTCTAGGAAATATTGGTCAAGGGAGTTAGTACTTGAGTAGTTCTCCCAGTTAATGTTTGGGTAATAGAAATCACCCAATATCAGGGTGTTTGGTAGGACCTTTATGTTTCCCAGTGTTTCCATAAATGCGGAATAGGGGTCCTGGGACATGGTGGGTGATCTGTAGAAAGCTACAATTTGAATTGCAGTTTTGCCCATTGTTAGTTGCACGTGGATGATCTCTGAAGCATCGTGCTGTTCCACTAACCTGGAGGTGTGGGTATCCTTGATGAATATGGATATGCCCCCGCCTTTTGTATTTCAGTCTGGGTTTTGTGGCCAAAATGTATGGTATGAGTTGTAGCCTGGTAGTGCTAGGGTGCTCTCTGGAGCCTTAAACCAGGTTTCTATTACTGCACATATATCAATTTTCTCCATACTGAGGAGTGCCTCGAGTGCGTGCATTTTGAGGTTTAGACTTCTGGCATTGAGTAGCATTACCCTCAGATTTTTGTTACTTGTGCTATTTACAGCGATGGGTTTGTCTTTTGTGCCTTGCCTAAAAAAGGCACTATTGGGGTTGGCAAGAGCCTTGTACAGTATTCGAAAGCCTAAGAATGGCAGGTGCAATCCATCTCCAGCGAAGCAGCGTGGCTTGTCGAGCATGTCATCCCAGGCTGACAGACACTGGAGCCCCTTTGAATGACACCAGAAGCTTAGCCAATTGTTGAAATTGATAATATTTTCTTTATATGGTGGTATCACTCTTGGTGAGTACAGGATGCTACTCAGGGTCAGGGTCATACCGGCCTCGCTACGTAAACAGAGAGCTCTTCCATGTCTCTTTTCATGTAGTCCAGGGAGGTACGGCTCAGGTCATTCACACCATGGACAATGACAGAGTCATATTTGTACTTGTTCTGGAGTGACCTGAGTGCTTGTGTTATGTGGCGGATCCTTGCACCCGACAGACAGCTAACAGTAACCTTCTCCTTGCTCAGCCTAATGAGTGGGACATCATTGTGCCTGACTATAGAGTCACCTATTACTAGTGTGTTGGGTATGTTATTTTAGGGCTGTGATAGCCTGGCACACTGGTTTTGTGAAGTATGTCTTTGATGGTTTGCATTGGGGGGGGGGGTGGAGGTTGCTTAAATGTCTGCTTTGAATGTCTCTGTTGCTTTTGCAGATTTTTATTTAGAGCCTCCGAGTATGTTTTTGTGTATTTTTGTGTGTTTTTTGCCAGTTCTGGTTTCATGGGTCTATGTGAGACTGGTGGTGTGATGCAGGTAATTCCCTTCTCCTCTTGACTGTCTGGTCCAGTCATGGGTTGAGAGAGCTTAGCCTCCACTTTGTCTGTATAATTGCATCTCTCACATGTATTAGTGTTTGCTGGTAGGAGGCGAGAGATTTCTGTACACATTAGGCAGTTGTAACATTATCTCAAAATACCCAGATTCACCAGGTGGACCAGAGAGTACACCTGAAACTGCCCTTTGGACATGGCTGGATAGGCAAACATCAAGCAAACAGTTTTATTGAATGATTTGTCTCTTAAATTTATCTCTGATGTCTCTTTACTGGGCAGGAAAGGTAATTCCAGAAATGCATTAAAGTTCCTAGAAATGCCCTTTCAACTCGAGCTGCCCATTTGCAATTCAGAAACTTACTAGCCATGGTGAAGTAAGACCTCACCAGCTAATTTGCATCTTTCTTGAATCACAGTTATTATTGCGATGTGCAACTCATGACTGATCTACACACTGTGGTAGTAACCTGCAGAGACATCCCCTGTCACTCTCTCACATTCACAAGTGCAAAAACATGCAAGTACACATACACACACACACACACACACACACACACACACACAGACACACACACACACACACACACACGCAACCCCCACAGTCCCTGTACCTGTCACTACCCTCTCATGTTTCCCCCCACCCCTGTAATACATTTGTTCCATTATGGCATGTCTGTATTAGGCCCTTGTAGTCTACTGTATCCCCTTACCCCCAATACCTATTACAGTGTCAGTGTTGGCATGGCACTTTAAAGAATCATACATGGTGTCTAATTTATTCCTCCATGCATCCATCAGTCCCTCTTATGATATTGGTGCCAGTACAGCACTACCTCACTGGTGTCCAGTGGTTCATCATAGCAATGTTGGTGCCATTATGCACTTTAAAATGCATTTCCTGGTATCTAGTAATCCCCCCATTCATGTGCTGCAGTTGGTGCCATTATGGCACTTTAGAATTAGTCCAGTGGTTCCCTCCAATTTCCATTATGCTATTATGTGTCTTAGGGACCTTTATGGCAACTTTCCTGGTGTCTATTGTGTTCCCCCAGCCTGGTTACCATAGTAACATTGGTGCCAGTACAGCATTGCAGAATGTGTAACCCCCCCACTCCTTAATCCCTGTAGTAATGCTTGCATCGTAGAGTGTGTGCCCCCCCTTAATCCCTGTAGTAACATTGGTGCCAGTACAGCAACATAGAGTGTGTATTCTCCCAACCCTTAACCCCTTTAGTAACACTGGTGCCAGTACAGCCTTGTTGAATGTGTACCCCCTACCTCTTAATCCCTGTAGTAATGCTAGTGCCAGTACAGGACTATAGACTGTGTACCCCCACCCCTTAATCCCTTTAGTAACATTGGTGCTAGTACAGTCTTGCAGAATTTGTACCCCCAACCTCTTAATTTCTGTAGTACTGTGGGTGCCAGTACAGGACTGTAGAATGTGAACCCTTTCATCCCTTAATCCCTGTAGTGACACTGGTGCCAGTACAGGGCTATAGTGCATGCCCCTACCTCCGACCCCAGTAGTAAAGTTGGTGCTGGTATCGCACTTTAAATATTAATTCTTGGTGTTTGGTGGTTGCCCACCCTACCCCTCCTGATCCCCATTTTGATGTCAGCACACCTCTTAATCTCTTACATAGGTTCATAGGTTCATAGGTAGGTACTAGGCTATTGGCCCTAGGGCCCATACAAGCCTAGCCAAAAAATGTACCCTGGCTTTTGCCACCCAAGAAAATTATTTTCCTGTGCCCCTGTTGAGCAGAGCCACATAAGTGATCCCCGGGGTCAATTTCCCATTTCCCATCCAATCATCAAGATTTTTCTTGAAGAGTGCTAATGAGGAGCTCTGTTTGACATAGACAGGTAGTCTGTTCCAGAGTATGGGAAGTCTCTGGGACAGGAATCTATCCCTCCAGCATGTTCTGTTTATTGTGGTGACAAGGTTTAGGTCCCTAGAGCGTGTAGTTCGGAGGGATTGGGATTTCTTTAAGTGGAGCATGTCCAACAGCTCTGGGTTTGACATAGCTTTGTATGTTAGTCAGCGATCGCCCCTGAGTAGGCGATATGCGATGGAGTAAAGCTGTAGTTTTTTGAGACGGTCTGCATAGGGCATCTGTTTGAGGCCAGTAATCCTCTTTGTGAGGTATTTCTGTGGTCTTTCCAGTTGTTGTAGATGTCTTGTGAGGTACATACCAAAAGGGGCGTTGTACTCCATAATGGGTCTAATGAGTGATGAGTAGAGGGGAACAATGACCTCTTTTTTTCTGGATGAGAATCCTTTTGTGATGAGATGAGCCATGTAGAAGGATTTCCTGACCATTGTGGTGATGTGATTATCAAAGGAGAGACTACTGTCCACCTGTGTCCCAAGGTCTCTTATCACATTTTTGGCATTAAGTAGACTACCAGCTGTGTGGTAGTTCATGGGTACAGTGTTTTTACCAAAGGGGATGACAATACACTTTTTGGTATTGAGCTTCAGGCCATGGCTTTGACACCAGGTATCTGTCTCAGTGAGGCCCTTTTGTAGTTTGTCCACATCGTTAGGAGTTTCGGTTATGGCTCCTAGTATGCAGTCATCTGCAAACTTTGTTAGCCAAAGACCTTCTGTGTTGGCCTGCATTTCAGAGAAGTAGATACCAAACAGGAGAGGACCCAGGACTGAACCCTGTGGTACTCCACTTGTCACTGGTCTGATGTCAGATTTTGAATCCGCTACTTTCACAGTGTGGGTTCTGTCCATGAGCCAGTTGGCAACCCATCTTGTGACATAGGGATTTATACCTAGTTTAGTGAGCTTATCTATAATTCCAGAGTGGGGGATGGTGTCAAAAGCCTTGGCGAGATCTAGATAAGCTGTGTGAACCATTTTACCCTCATCTATGCCTTTGGTGACTGCTTCAAAGAAGTCAATCAGGTTTAGGAGACATGATCTGCCTTTTACAAATCCAAACTGGATAGGGTCCAGAGTTTGGAGATTACCAATATCTTTGTTTATGAGTTCCACAATGATACGTTCCATGGCCTTGCAGACCAGGCTCGTCAGGCTAATAGGGCGGTAGTTCCCGGGGTCCGTTGTGGCTCCCCCTTTGTGGAGTGGGATAACCATCACGGTGCACCATTCAGTGGGTACAAAGCCTGAGGTGAGGCTATGATTGAACATGGCACTTAGGTAGGGTGCCAGTTCATTCAGTAGTTCATGTAGAATGCAGCCTGGGATATTGTCAGGTCCCATGGATGCTGTGTTCTTGGCTTTGGAGAGTGTGTTTTTTAACTGTGCAGCCGTGATTATAGGAACTTTGCATTCTTTCGGTATAGAGATGGGCTGTCTAGGGGGTGAGAGGGGGGGTAAAGTTAGCACTGAACCTATCTGCTAGGATGTTGGCAATATCAGTTGGTTCTGTATATTTAGTGCCATTGTGCTGTAACTCAGAGCAGATCTGAGTGTTCCCATTTATATTCTTGACATAGCTATAGAATGCTTTATGGTTGTCTTTAGGGTCAGTGGCAATTTTGTTTTTGTAACTAGCTTTGGAGGATTTTATGAGGGATCTCAGCTTCTTACTGAGGTTGACCAGGGATTTCCTCCAGTCATGGGATTTTACTTTTTTTTGCAACAGTTTCTTTCTTCTGTTGTACAGTTTGTTTATGGCAGAGGACCACCAGACTGGCTTCCTTTTTTTGGAGGATAACATCTTGGTTCTATTAGGGATAGCATGATCCATGCACTCGTGTAAGTGCTTATAAAGTGCATTTGTATAGGATTCGGCAGTCATACCTCTATTGTCCGTCTGCATGGGTGTCATGAAGTTTGCCACTTCTGTCTTAAAAAGTGTGAAGTTGCCTTTGGAGAAGTTTTTTATGATGGTTTCCCTAATTGGAGATGGGGGTGGTATGTGGATGTCTAGGCTGATTAGCTTGTGGTCGGATCTGACCAAAGAGGAATTGACCTCTGGTGTGGAACACCGGTTTCCCATGTTGGTAATGACCAGGTCTAGGATATTGCTGCCCCTGGTGGGGGTGTGAATAAGTTGATCCAAGGCGTTGGAATTTATGAATTCTAGAAAACGTTGAGCAAAAGAGTTGGTACATGAGTAGTTTTCCCAGTTAATGGTAGGGTAGTTGAAATCGCCCATTATTAGGGTGTTGGGTTGTACCCTAATACTTCCCAGTGTATCAAGAAATGAGGAGTGTGAATCCTGGGGCATGGTGGGGGGTCTGTAGCAAGCTACAATTTGGATGGCGGTCTTGCCCAGAGTTAGTTGCACTTGGATAATCTTGGATGCATTATGCTGTGCAACTAGCCTGGAGGTGTGGATATCCTTAATGAATATGGACACGCCTCCACCTTTAGTGCTTCTTTCTGGGTTAGGTGGCCGAAAGGTGTGGTATGAATTGAAGCCTGGTAATGCAGGGGTGCTTTCTGGAGCTTTGAACCAGGTCTCTGTCACTGCACAGATGTCAATGTTCTCCATTTTAAGGAGTGCTTCGAGTGAGTGCATTTTGAGGTTTAGACTTCTAGCATTGAGTAGCATTACCCTCAGAAGATTTTGCTTGCTTGTACCTGCTACAGTGGTGAATTTGTCATTTGAACTTTGCCTAAAAAAGGCACTATAGGGGTGGCAAGAGCCTTAGCCAGTATCCGGAATCCTAAGGGCGACAGGTGCAGGCCATCTCTGGCAAAGCATCGTGGACTGTCAATCATGTCGTCCCAGGCAGATAAATACTGGATTCCCTTAGAATGACACCAGACGCTTAGCTAATCAAAAGTCAATGATTTTGTCCTTGTACTGTGGTATCATTCTGGGTGATGGCAGGATGCTACTCAGGGTTAGGGTCATACCTGCCTGGGATACAAGACCGGAAAGCTCCTCCATGTCTCTTTTCATGTAGTCCAGGGAGGTACGTCTCAGGTCATTCACACCAACATGGACAATGACACTGTCATATTTGTACTTGTGGAGTGACCTGAGTGCATGCGTTATGTGGCAGATCCTGGCACCTGACAGGCAGCTGACAGTAACTTTCTCCTTGTTTAGTGTGTGGAACATCAGTGTGCCTGACTACAGAGTCACCTATGACTAGAGTGTTGGGTACGTTGTTATGCATTATGGGCTGTGGTTGAGTGGCACACTGAATTTGTGGGTTATCTATAATTTGGGTTGTGTTGTGGGGTGGAGTTTGCTTGTGTTTATGCTTTGAATGTCCCTGATGCTTGGGCAGGTTTTTATTGAGAGCCTCCATGAATGTAGGTGTGTGTTTTGTGTTTCTATGTGTGTGTTTTGGTGGTGTAGGTTTTGAGGGACTATGTGATGAGTGTGGTGTGGTGCAAGTGTTTACCTTCTCCTCTTGACTGTCTAGTCCAGTCTTGGGTGAAGATAGCTTTGTTTCCAGTTTGGCTAGATAAGTGCATCTCTCACAGGTTGTAGTGTTGGGTGGTAGGAGGAGGAGAGGGTTGTCTGTGTACATGAGGCAATTGCTGCATTGCCCCAAGATGCCCAGATTCATCAGGTAGACAAGAGAAATAACTTGGAGCTGACCCTTAGACATGCCTGGATAAGTGCTTATTTATTATGTACTAAAAACTGCTTTCCACTAGACAAGTGAGGAAAGTTGAGTGCTGTAGTAATTTGCAGCTTATTTAGTGCTTACAATGAGTTCTGAACAAGTGCTGAGTTCAAAGAAACAGATTTGAGTGCTGAAACTAGAAAACTGGCTAGTTATAAGAAACAAAAGTAAGCTAGAAGGCTTCCCTCCAACACAGAAGGGCTCGGGGGAGCAGAAGCCTACAAACAGTCTAGACCACTTAACAGGAAATGCAGGAAACAAGCTTAACATTTTTTTTTGTTCTATTTCCCAGATGCTCTCTTTGTACACAGTAGGAGTGCCTGAAATCAGAATATGGACTCACTGCACTTAGTTGAGTGAGCAAATGAGACGGTCCCAGAAGCAGTATCCAAACACAAATTTACAAGAGGGATGGGCAGTTTCAAAGCCACAAAGATTAACACCAAAACAAGAACAGGGAGGGTGGGTGGTAAACCTAACTGAAGAGCAGAGTCAAAACTTCCAGTTCAGTTAATAATCATGCAACACAGTTAAATCAATTTAAATACTGTATTATTAGAAAAAAGTGCAGATAAAGGTACTTAAATTCTCTTATATGTCCAGTTGAATACAGCTAGATCTTAACCCACAAAGGCTGAGGTTTTTAAGCAGAAAATATTTCAAACTGTACCACTTAAATAGGCAAAGACAGGAAATCAAAGAATGTGGCTACCCCACACCTGCAATTAATAACAAATAATAAAATTCAAGCAGCACTAACTGAAGAACAGAGTCAAAACTTCCAGTTCAGTTAATAATCATGCAACACAGTTAAATCAATTTAAATACTGTATTATTGAAAAAAGTGCAGATAAAGGTACTTAAATTCTCTTACACGTCCAGTTGAATACAGCTAGATGTTAGCCGGCCAAAGCTGAAGTTTTTAAGCAGAAAATATTTCAAACTGTACCACTTAAATAGGCAAGGACAAGAAATCAAAGAATGTGGCTACCCCACACCTGCAATTACTAACAAATAATAAAATTCAAGCAGCACTAATTGAAGAGCAGAGTCAAAACTTCCAGTTCAGTTAATAATCATGCAACACAGTTAAATCAATTTAAATACAATATTATTTGAAAAAAAGTGCAGATAAAGGTACTTAAATTCTCTTATACGTCCAGTTGAATACAGCTAGATGTTAGCCGGCCAAAGCTGAGGTTTTTAAGCAGGAAAATATTTCAAACTGTATCACTTAAATAGGCAAGGACAGGAAATCAAAGAATGTGGCTACCCCCACACCTGCAATTACTAACAGTAATAAAATTCAAGCAGCACTAACTGAAGAACAGAGTCAAAACTTCCAGTTCAGTTAATAATCATGCAACACAGTTAAATCAATTTAAATACTGTATTATTTGAAAAAAGTGCAGATAAAGGTACTTAAATTCTCTTATACGTCCAGTTGAATACAGTTAGATGTTAGCTGGCCAAAGCTGAGATTTTTAAGCCAAGAAATCTGGACAAAGCCATAAATAATGGAGGGACAAAGGACCCAAAATAGGACAATTTTAAAATAGTGCTCTTACTGACTTAGAAAGTTGATGGAATAACAGGTTTTACATTAACATGGATTTTCTGAAGGGTATGAAGTCTAAAACTCAAATGTCTTTCATTATTTTCTGTCTTCAATCCCCATTGATTTGCTAGTGATCTGCCAGAAAACCAAACTTTTTTGATGAATATACCAAATATACGAGGCAAATATCTGAACATTCTGTGAAAATCTGGAGAGTTGAGAGGTATGGATGCCAGTGGCATGATGTCTCAGTTGTCTAGTGGTTTACCTCACCATGTTTATGTTCATTGATTGAGACTCTGTTTGGCTACTGTGATGTGGTGGGGATGGCAGTGCTGATCTATATGTCCAAGCACTTTCTTGAATCATGACCATGTAGATGCCTTGCTGGGGGCAGTTCTGCGGACACCTCTCGTGGCTAATTAGCATATGCCTTTCCCCAGCAATGACGTATTAGCATTCAGCATGGCCAGAATCTTGCAGCACATTATGAGTGCTTGCTAAATAG